>NW_003303570.1:28329-31583 GCF_000142945.1 Phytophthora infestans T30-4 | reverse complement strand
TTATTCTTCCACCGAGTGTTGAACACTCGGTGACCTCGTAAAAGGCTTACCCGTGCCTGGTACCCTTCCGCTGTTGGGACCACGGGGATTCATAACACATACTAGCTTTGCTCGTGCTAGTAGCGTGTTCTTATTTTTACTGGTTGGCCTATATAAGTAGTTTACAAGGTCCAATTTGTCCCGGTGCAAGGGCAGAACTGGGGTCTTCTGGTCCGCCCGAACGATAGTTTACTATCCTAGTAGACATATTGTTGTGGGAACGTCCTAACTACAGTTGTAGCTAGAGTTCACGTGGGAATTCCAACACCACATTTAGGCCCCACCGGGCGTACGCTCAAACGTACTTTGACAATATATTCGTCCATAGTCGTGCTGAGCACGGACAGTCAGACGTGGAGAACCACATTGACCACTTGCGAGCGGTGCTCGAGTGCATGCGCACTAATAAGTTGTATGCCAACTTGGACAAGTGCATCTTTGGCGCGAAGGAAATACCTTTCCTCGGGTGCTTCATTGGGAAGCGAGGCTTAAGGGCAGATCCTGCCAAAGTCAAGGCCATCGTGGACTGGCCGGTTTCCAAGAACCAAAAGGACTTACGCAAGTGGCTAGGCTTAGCCAATTACTTGCACAAGTACAGCGCGAACTACGCAGAGATGGCTCGGCCATTATCAGATCTCCTTAAGAAGGACGCACCATGGTGCTGGAACGCCGAGAACGACGGAGCCTTTGAGGCTGTGAAGTAGAGCTTCCTCCAGGCTCCGATCCTTGCGCTATCGGACCCGGATAGTCCGTTTAGCGTCGTCTGTGACGCCTCCGATTTTGCAATCGGTTGTGCTTTACAGCAAGCAGATGCCGAAGGGCGTGAACGCGTGATTGCGTTTGAGTCTCGCCAGCTCAAAGCTGCAGAGAAGAACTATTCAGCTCATGACCAAGAGCTACTTGCAATGAAGTATGCTCTAGTGAAATTCAGGGTACACCTGCTAGGCTCTAAGCCTTTTGTGATCTTTACTGATCATGCGTCGCTACGCAATGCGACACAGTCGCCTCATCTCTCTCAGAGAATGGTAAGATGGTTTTCCTTCTTTGCCGAGTATAACTTCGAGGTGAAGTACAAGCCGGGGCAGCTTAATGTAGTGACCGATGCGCTCTCGCGCAGGCCGGACTACGAGTTAGCTCATGTCACGACAGTGACGTCGTCAGTGCCTGACTTGATACGCGGAGCGTATGCACAAGACGACATGTGCGTAGCGCTGCTACGGGCTCTTGGGAGCGAAGAGTTTAAAGACTCTGACAAGGAATTGTCTGGGCGCTTACGGGCGAGGCTGCATCGATACTCGCTCGATTGTGGCCTGCTGTACTACAGCACCGACTCTGAGGATAACCCTCGTGTAGTCGTTCCTCATGATGAGGATCTAAAGTATCGAATCCTCTATGAGGTTCATGATACGCCCGTGCGCGGGCACTTAGGTCGGGAGAAGACATATGGCTCGGTGAGCTCGATGTACTGGTGGCCCGAGATGAATAAGTGGGTCGGCACCTATGTACGCACGTGTGAGACGTGTCAACGGACAAAGTCCGCGCCGAGCACGGCAGCGCCATTGGCGAGTTTGCCTGTCCCCAAGGGATGCTGGCAGTCCATGAGTATGGACTTTGTGTTTGGCCTTCCCAAGGATAAGGCGGAAAACACAGGTATAGTGGTCTTCGTAGACCGATTGAGCAAGATGGCTCATTTAGCGGCAGTGCCGGACACCATTGATCGTGAAGGTACAGCTTTGCTGTTTTTAGACCGAGGCTTTCGCCAACATGGCTTGCCTGAGGCAATTGTCTCGGATCGAGATCCGCGCTTCACCGCGAAGTTCTGGACGTCCCTCTTCAGAGTGCTTGGCACTCGGTTGGACATGTCCACAGCGGACCGTCCGCAGACCGATGGTCAAACCGAACGCGTGAATCGCGTTGTGGAGGATATCCTCCGAAGCGTATGCGCTGAGGCGCCAAAACGCTGGAGCCAGATGCTCCCACTCGTTGAGTTCGCATTAAATAATGCAGTGCACGCCTCGACAGGCTACACTCCATTCTATGTGAACGGCTTGGTTAACCCTCGCGTCCCATTGACGCCGCCACGCAGTGGCTCAGGGCTTGATGGGGGAGGGATAGCCGAGCGGCTAGCTGATGTCAGCCCTGTTGCGGCTCGCAAGCAAGTCGATGACTTTGTCTCTTTGAGACTAAGCGTAATGCGTCAAGTACGCGACGCTATGGCTGAAAGCCAAGACATGCAAAAAGAACATGCAGATGCCAAAGGCAGACGCAATGAAGAAAGGTTTGAGGTCGGAGACCTAGTTTTATTAAATGCCAAAAACCTACCTGTCTGCAGTCTTTAAGACAAAATTGAGACCACGGTTCATAGGGCCGTTCAAGGTCGTGGCCACGAAGGGCCTAGCGTATACGCTTAACCTTCCGAAGAAGATGCGCACGCATCCAGTCTTCTACGTTGGCTTACTCAAGCCGTATCAGAACCCTGCTCAGGTAGGCGCGGAGGCGTTGGCGCCAACGGTGGCTGGGCCACGACAGGCTGCGCAACAGCGGGAGGCCGAACCACGGCGGGCTGAGCGACAGCAGGTGGCGGGGCCACAAGACGCAACAGCAAGTCGATCTGACCTTGCAGCTGAGCGACTTGACGCTCAAGGTCCGCGACTCGGTTCTGAACCGACTGTGGTTGTTCAAACCAGTCCACGCGGTGATTCGTCTCATCGAGACCATCTGCAAGGCGACTCAGAGAGTCAGTCGTATCATGGAGATACCGGTTCAGAGAACCCACACGCTGCTCCAGCGCGAACACGTCTCTGCGACTCGCGACGCGAGAGTCCAGCTGAGACTCGGCCTCCTCCTGCTCTGCTCGATGAGCACGGCGAGCTCCACTTCCATGTGGAACGCCTGATGGCGAGGCGCATGCGCCAGGGTCGTACTCAGTACCTTGTGAAATGGAGGGGTTATCCTCACTCACAAAACTCTTGGGAGTTTGAGGCTGTCCTCCGGCAGGACTGCCCTGACGTCGTCGACGCTTTTGATCGGGCACCCTCACTGCCCCGCCGCTACGGCGTACGACCGCGTCGGCAGGCGCCGAGGGCTTCCGCCGCTAGACGCGGGATGACAGGCGGGGCTGAGCTCAGCTCGACCATGGCTAGACAGCGGCTCATAGATTAGCGGGCTGCGCTTGACAAGAGGGTGACCTCCAGTGAGGGAGGGGCCAGTCCGCG
>NW_003303570.1:24964-27605 GCF_000142945.1 Phytophthora infestans T30-4 | reverse complement strand
CTTAAGAAAATATCGGTATCCAGAATTACACATTTATTTATTGTGAGCATGTACCGGTATGGTGCTTTGCAGATGGAATGTACACCATTTCCAAATCAAGTTGGCCAATTTCTCAAAGCAAGTGAGCTATGATGTTTTTAAGAGAAAAAACTCAAATAGGTTTATTTGAGAAAAAGTGCATTCCCCACAAAGTGGAAATTGGCGCGTTGCGGCTCCCAATCAAGTGAAGAATGGCCATCCGTTCTGGAGCCAATTTTCTCCCACGGAACACCAACCATTCTGTGCTGAGCATTAGCCTCATCTTTCTTGTCACTTTCATTTCTGCGCTGTTCCTATAGCATGCCCTCAACTCCCACCCCCACGAGAGAACAGCGCCAACACGAGCGCATTGCTGCCAAGGCATGTGTCGTGCGTGCCTTCAAGGATGGCGCGAATTGGCAGGATGTCGCCAAACACAATGACGCTCCGTGCATGTAGCGGGGCTACATGGTGTGGAGCACACAGGGGTACGAAGTACCGGGAGAGTTAACAAACTCTCAGTACATAAGTTGGAGAGTTAACAAGGTCTCTCAGTACGTTGGCTGAAAGCCCACACGTTATGCATTTGATTTGGTTTAACTATGCTAGATAGTTAAAGAGATACATTTACCCCTAGGCGGCTTGGCCCGCAATAATAGTAAATAAAACACTTCTGGTTTTGAAGCATAAAAGTTAAGGTGTTAACTTTGAGCCCTGGTCTTGGGCTGTAAGTGTCCTTTGGATAAGGAACTTAGTATTAGTGACTTTTTGAGTCGAACGTCTTCCTCTGACGCTAAAGCTACGGCAGCCCCGCTGCAGTCAACGAGGATCGGGATGGAATGATGAGACTGGTGATGCCGGAAACCTTACAACAGGATGTCCTACACCACTATCACGCTAGCTTGGAAGGCGGACATCAGGGTATTGGTCGGACCTACCAACGGATCCGGAAATGTTTTCACTGGAGGGGACTATTCAAGAGCGTACAACGGTATGTCGGGGAATGTGTGGATTGTGAGACAGGCAAGGGCAGGCCCACAATCGAAGGGGAGTCACCTGGGAATGTCCAAGCGACTTACCCTTTCCAAATCATAGCCATGGATCATATCCCCTCGTTGCCCAAGTCGTTCAAAGGAAACACAGAATTGTTGATTTGGGTGGACCTGTTTACCGGATACGTGGTAGCCAAAGCTAGTGCGTCTAGAACTGCGCAGACCATTGCAGAATCGTACAAGGAGTGCGTTTTCCGAAGATTTGGAGCTAGCGAGATGATTAGACATGATCGGGAGCCAGGCTTTATGTCTGATTTCTTTCGAGCATTCAACCGGATCCTGGGGCAGCGACAGCGAGCAACCATGGCATATCGTCCCCAAGCTAACGGGTCGGCCGAGCGCATGGTACAGACGATCACGAGAGCACTCAAGATGTATGTCCTGGATTGGGATCAGAGGGATTGGGATGAGTACGCATAACGACTCCCCATCGCGATGAACACCGCCCAAGACAGGATCCGGGGTGATACCCCATTTGACTTGGTACATGGGTGGAATCCCTAATCCACCCTGGAAGCGGCCATCCCAGTATGCAGCACCAAGAAGAGAAACCGAGATCCAAGGCGATGGCGATACCAAGTCCAGAAATACTACCGGCAAGCTAGATCCCAGGTGAACGAACGACTGCGGAGTGCGATACAGGATCGTGCGGATCGACACAACGAAGACGCCCGTCCACATCAAATCCAAGTGGGATCGCAGGTGTGGCTTTATTTGGATCGAGTGAAAGAAGGGTATGCCCGCAAATTAGCCCACCTATGGCATGGACCGTTCCGGGTGAGCGAGAAGATTGGAGAACATGCGGTGAAGCTGATAACGGTAGGTACCGAATACCGCCTGTTCCCTGTGGTACACGTATCCAAGCTGAAGTTGGTCAAAGAATATCCGGATCGGCCGCAGATCCGTCTTTCAGTGGATGTATCCGACCGCGTGGATTTTGACGAAGTCCTCCTACCGGAAGATAGTTGGAATGTGGATCTCGAAGACGACGAGTTCGAAGTCGAGAGGATCACCGATATGAGGTCGGGAAAGCGAACTAGATACGGACGGATTTACCGTGCATTTCTAGTGTATTGGCGTGGATATGACGAACCCAGTTGGGTAGACGAGGCAGATCTGAACTGTGGAGCATTACTCTATGATTTCTTGCGGGATCGTACGAATCGTAACAGATTCGGCGTGATGTAGTCTCATGAAGAAGAATAGGAAGGGGATCCATGGATGTGAGTTGGTCATGTCGATGGGAGGATAAAGAAGGACCCACAGGAAGGGTGTGAGCCGGGAGGAGGAGGATCGCTGATGTGAGTTGGTCACATCGGAAAGAAAGAGAAGACGAATCGACAGGGGAAGGGTGGATTAGGAGGAAGGAGTGAATGTTTATGCATAAAGAGTGACTTTTTATGTGCGACGAGTCCTGCTTGATCTCGAGCGCGAGCTTTCAAGAGCCCGAACTACACTGACCCAATTGAAACTGGGTCGTTGGCACTAGGTCCGGATGAAATCCAAGCGTGGATCCAACCGGATCCGGAATCCCGCCCAGATCCAGGTGTACACTGAAAGGGTGGATCCCG
>NW_003303570.1:11461-20935 GCF_000142945.1 Phytophthora infestans T30-4 | reverse complement strand
TCATGTGTCACGAAGAGGAGAAGGCGGTTGTGGATGCTGGTAGTGCACGTCGTAAACGCTGTTGTGCAGCGCCGACCACGTACAGGAGGCGATTGTGGTGAAGTGTTTTCTCAGAAATAAGAGAATGGACCCAACGCGGGGTCACTATCCCGAATCAGTGATAATTTCAAGTGATTAGAGAGGATTTGGATTGTCGGGCACGGATGCAAGTTGCCTGTGGTGGATTTGCCATAACGAGCGGCCCCCCGTACGGAACGACGATGGATCTGGTATGAGTGATGTACGGGAAGGCAAGATCCACCGAGACCTATCTCGGATCCACCCTTACCTCGGTTCACTTAGGTGGATATGGGATATACTATATACGGGTGGATCGAGCGTGGAGCCAATGAAGGAAAGATGGTAGGTGCCATCTGAAGGTGGATCTAGTAACCACGGCTAACAAGAAGTCAAGATCCACCGCGAGGTGTCCCGGATCCCATACTTCCGAGTTCGGATCCAAGGAGGGAGTATCCCGCAAAGGACGACCTGGATCCGGGATACAGGGATGATGGAGGTAGTGGATCTCGAACTTTCGTGGGACCATGGAGATCACAGACGGTTGCAAGATGATGTTGAATGATTGGAGAGCTCAGATCCACGACGAGTGTACACTTTCAAGTGAAGTGGATCCAAGCAACCTGGATCCAGATGAGTGTACCCATAATAGGGTGACCATATTGATTACGCCATGGATCCGGTGGATCTGAAGATAATACAGCTGGGATGATGGGTCAAGGGAAGAAAGGACATGCAGCCGAGCCTGGTAAGGAATTTAGCAGATGAAAGACATAGAAGGCAGAAATCCAGGCAGGTATAGGCTTAAATATCAATACAGTCCTCAATTAGCACAGTAACACGCAAGTGCCTTCCTGCCCTCAAGAACCGGAACTACATTGGCCGTACGAGCTCGGAGAAGGTTGGGAATTGCGAATCTAGTGTTGGTAGTGATAACTGGATAATACATTGGCCAGATCCTACAACATAGTGAGCTTTTCCTTTACTTGTGCAGATCCAACAGGTTAACCGAATTACTACTTGGTCGGTTACACCCTAGAAGATCTCAACTCTCAAGATCTCGTCACAGGAGGCGGCAAGTACGACGCAAAGGAACTGCAAAGGCAAGGGAACACACCCGCAAGGCAACCCTAAGGCCAGATCCACGATCTAGGCCCCGGATCCATAAGCTCGAATATTCGCTTAGGATTCGGAACTATCCACGGACGCAGAGTGAAGATTTTCCACTGCTGCTCCACCCCATCCCCACGTCCCGCCAAGACACTCAAGCTTCACCACTTGAACTCTTCGGAAGTTACCGAGAGAGCAAGATCCCGCCCTACCGACGGGTACACAAGGTGAGGAAAGTTCAGCAGAGCACGGATCATCGGGGGACCCCCTCCGTTAGTCGGTGTCTGGGCGCAGTTGGTAAGTTGGATCCAGCAATCTCGCAGATTTTGCTGATCCCGCTACACCACAGTGTCTTATCCGCCAGATCCAACCTCACTCCGGCTGGTACGATGAAATCCATCCCGAGGATGGCGTCTTGACCAGCGAGATCGCCAATTTAAATATCAAACCAGTACACCAAACAACCTGCCAGCGTGATCTTGATCCGCGTTCTCCCATTCGTACGGTACAGGCCTTCACCAATCCCCACACAATCTTGGATCCGACTCCCATCCACTTGGCACCCAACCTTACGAGCAAAGGCGGTATCCAGTATAGACACCTCGGCACCACTATCTAGGAGTAGGTTCGGTTTTTCATTGTTGATCTTGCCCCCTACCTTGGCATGTCTGAACCACTTTCCTGGGGCATGGTACTTCCAGTATCCACAGACTCCCCTGTTAGCAGATCCATGGATCCAACATCCTCAGATCCACGGGATCCAGTGACCTGACAGACCTTAGGTGGATCTGCAGTGACCTCACCCTTGGTAGGCTCAAACCATCGACCATGTTGGCGTTTCTCCCAGTAACCACGTGCCGCTCCCCTTTGTAGATCCAGGGTTGAAGAGACTTCGGATCTGGTAAACTCATCCACTTGGCGCAAACTAGAGATCTTGGCAACTGACACTTCATGTAGATCACGTGTATTATCGACTGGATCTAGGGTCCTGCTACCTGGATCTAGCGATGTCTTGTTCACAAATGCATAAATGCAATATCTAGAACGCTCGGCTCGTACCGGATTCAGAACCGGCGCGCGTCCTAGTTTAACATCTTCTCGGCCCCTTCTGGCAACATCCCTCGGTGCTTGGCTGGATCAAACCATCGGCGGATCTGGTTGTAAAATTCTTCCATCGGGCACTTGCCGACGTCGTGAATCTCGCCACAACCGTGACACACGTAGAAGCAATGATCTCCGGGATGACCTTTCTTGCCACACTTCTCACAGACCAGATGTTTCCAACATCCAGACTCTGTGTGCTTCCGGGATCCGCACTGCGAACATCTGACTTGGAGAATGGCTGCGTACACCGTTTTGTTTTTTAGGAAGAAAGTCCAATACAGTGGGATGTGTATCCCCTTCCCCGCCCAGATGGACTGAGTCATTCCATGACCATCACTCTGACCAGCGACCCCCTCCCTCCGTCCATTTCAAATTCAGTCCACACAGCGAGCACGTGGCTTGGATTTAGCCTCCGGAATGCCGCGCAGGCACGCCCGCGCGCCAAAACGGAGCGATGCAGCATCCGGGAGTGAGGCTTCCAGTAGTAACGATAGTGACAGTGCTGCCGAAACTTCTATATCATCGCTACGCCAGCGAGCCCCGACGCGCAAGAAGAAACAACCGAGCACGCATATTTCGCGTCGTAGAACCCGAAGTGGGGGTAAGCTGCCTAAACGCCGAAAACGTGATCATAGGAAGAGGCGTTCTCGCTCACACAGCCGTGGAATGTCTTCGGACGTCTCTGGATCCGACGCTATCAGCACCAATGACAGCTCTGAATCCTCCGGTGCGTCTGAATCGGACACTACCAGCGGAAACAACGCTACCGCTTCGAATCGTGGCTCTGGGAATGGTGGTATCGTCGCTCGGGATGATTTGGTTCACGTTTCGAAGATTGACGTGAAGATGTTCGATGACTGGAAGACACTGGAGGCGTACTAACGGAACTACGGTCGCCGAACATACCAGGTTTGTGTGCCAATCTCAAGTTGTGGCACAGTCTAAGACTGTATCACATTATTACAATGCTTATCATTGTATTCTTGTCGATTGATGCTGTTTCTGTATTTAGGCTGTGTGATAGATATTTCTGTTTGAACAAATACACCCGTTCGCACAAGAAACCAAAGAATCAGCAAAAGCAAAACCCCAGGCACCATTCTGCCAGAAGAAGTGCAGTTCTACAACAAGACCTACGTGTGTACACATTCTGAAAAGCCACGGTCTAACAGAGGTCAAGGTTCGCGCCCCAACCAACATTCAAGAAAAATCGGGTGTCCTGCCCAGGTATGTGAAGTCTTCGAAGTGAAAAATAACTGTAACTGATTTGTTTCGCGGTTAGATTAACGCATGTGTACGAGAAACTGGGAATTGGGAGGTTTGCATCACCGGACAGAAAACCGGGCACAGCCACGACATCAGCCAAGAGATCTATCAGACCTACCACGAAACACGCAATGTCTCTGAGGGTGAGGTGATATCTACTATTCGAACGCTTCACAGAGCTGGAGCCAGTCGAAAGCGTATTCTCGAATACATAACAGAGAACAGTACCGTGGAACCTTCGATGAAGGATGTGCACAACCTGGTAGCTCGACTTCAGCAAGAAAGCTACGCGTTTCCAGCGATTGAGGCTCGTATTCAATCCATCCTAGAGGATTTTTCTTCGCAGAGTGGGAATGATGCAAGGATCTACTTAAACGAAGAGGTACGTGCTACGTCTTCTAACTCTGTTTTACGTCCGCTAACCTCGAAGGTTTTGTAATGAGGCAAGAGCGTCGCACAGTGTATATCCATCCAGTCTGTGCACATGCGATCCATGTTCGAGCACTTTCCAGAAGTGTTGCTTATTGACGCGACCCACGATACCAACTCCTCCAACTACAAACTGTTTAGTTTCATGATTCATGATGACATGGGCAAGGGCCAACATGTACAGGTGGGTTGTGCAATTACGCAGAGACTGGTCCACCGTCTAAGATTGTGTGCGATGCTGGGACTGTGGCTTACGATAACATTGATACTTACTCTAGTATTGTTTTTATTAAACGCGTTTTTTTTATTTCGTAGCACTGCCTAGTCAAAAACGAGAGGAAAGAGACTCTCCGGCTTGCCTGTAGTCAGTTCAAGGAGTGCAATCCATCCTATGATGCGGTGGCAGTCATCATTATCGACAAGGACTTTACGGAGCTGCCACTGTTAGAGGAGGAGTTTCCTGGGGTCAGGATCTTAATCTTCCATTTCTATGCAGTCAAGGCTCTGCAGGAAGAGGTTTCAATAGATGCGTACAACCTCGACGCGTGGATCAAGAAAGAGATGAAGAGACTAATCCAACTGGTGGTCAGCGCGCCGACCGAGACAGCGTAAGATAAAAAGAGCAGAGCGAAAGAAGGAGACACTTGAAGAGCTTCGTCAGACGAATCGTCTAGTGGACGCCGTGGCTAATGGAGATACACCTTCGTTGTCAATCCTGGAAGAGGCTGTTACAAATGGGGCCACATATAAATTCGCACCTGCGATGCGAGCACTTTCAATTATTCAAACGAAGCGAGCAAAAAAAAAGTGATTCACCGGGAAAAAAGCAGCCAACCCCCACAAAAAATGTGATGACTGTGCTACCAAGGCAAATAATTGATGCGTGTGAGGTTCAAGTAGCCCTATTTCAGAATCGTTGGTTCAGCGACCATGAACATCGAATATCGCAACAGGATGTAACCGTGGTGACAGGAAGAACCGCGTATGATGTGAAAACGCTCAAAGCAATGCGGTCGTGGCATACAGCAGTCTCGCACTTTGATATCATTGATGAAGCCATAAAATGGGTTGAAGATTTTGATAACTCTCAATGGCAACCACGTGAAGCTGTGTGGGCTGAAGGAATACTAGAAAAAGACGGTATTTGTAAGGGACTGAAGAACGTGGACGTGCTTGGCGTTTTTTTCTGGGCTACATCGCTGTGTGGGAAAACAATGATCGAAGGGCCTTGTCTCGATACCGTGGTGAAAGTAATTGTGAAGCGCAACAGCGACAAAATTTTTGTCTTTAGTATTCCTTCCGACGTGCTTCGCTTCCCCAATTTCGACGTCGAATCCATAAAACATCAAGCAGTCTGGAAAGACCTCGAAAATGCCAGAACCAGTATGGATCTCGACAAGGATAGACTCCTTTTTTTCGCGGCGATAAACTATGGGCTTAATCACTGGTGCGCTGTGACTGTGGATTTTAATTCCAACGAGGTGAAGGTTTACGATCCCCAGCAAGCTGGAGATAGGTTCAAGCAACTTTGAGTGAATTGCTTCCTCGGTTACCCCAACTGGAGTCTCCAAAGCGATTTCGATTCACGCGATGCCAGTGGCTCACGCAACTGGATAACTACAACTGCGGTGTCTTCGTTCTAATGTTTTTTGAGCTGGGTATTCTCGGATATGACTTCGCGCCAAGTGATCTCGAAGGAAAAATTAGTCCTGCAATGCAGTTCTATCGCTACCGATATCTTAGCCAGATAATAACTGCTATGTAAGCATGCTTTCTTATACAAATTGAGTCGCCTTCATAATAAAATACGTCAGCAAACTGGCACGGGGCGAGCACCTTTTCGACTTTGGGACAAACATCATCAAGACTTAAAGGAAACTGACTCTTAGTTCATAAATGTCACTTGACACCGACATTCACTCCTGTAAGGTGTTTCTATTCTACACGAAGCCGCACCGACTTCGTCCAAAATCGACTTGCTTATGCATGAAAAACTGATAATCAGATGGCGGCACCAACGTTGACTTTCCAGTCCCTTGACCCGGTTATGAGCTCAAACTGTGTAAGACGGTTCAAAACGGTGCACCAGGTACACAGTCAAGAAAAAAAACGGTGTACGTAGTGACCTCACCCTTGGTAGGCTCAAACCATCGACCATGTTGGCGTTTCTCCCAGTAACCACGTGCCGCTCCCCTTTGTAGATCCAGGGTTGAAGAGACTTCGGATCTGGTAAACTCATCCACTTGGCGCAAACTAGAGATCTTGGCAACTGACACTTCATGTAGATCACGTGTATTATCGACTGGATCTAGGGTCCTGCTACCTGGATCTAGCGATGTCTTGTTCACAAATGCATAAATGCAATATCTAGAACGCTCGGCTCGTACCTGATTCAGAACCGGCGCGCGTCCTAGTTTAACATCTTCTCGGCCCCTTCTGGCAACATCCCTCGGTGCTTGGCTGGATCAAACCATCGGCGGATCTGGTTGTAAAATTCTTCCATCGGGCACTTGCCGACGTCGTGAATCTCGCCACAACCGTGACACACGTAGAAGCAATGATCTCCGGGATGACCTTTCTTGCCACACTTCTCACAGACCAGATGTTTCCAACATCCAGATTCTGTGTGCTTCCGGGATCCGCAATTCGAACACCTGACTTGTGCTGTCCCGTCCATAAGATCTCGGTATCTGTACATCCCACGGTCCCCGGGTGCGGTATCCCCCGGTCGAGAGTTGTCTCCGGTCTTCGCCGTTCGATCGTTGGACGCAGTGAGACAGACTCGACGGTAATCTTCAGGGTCGGAGTCCGAGCCGTCGGATCCGAATTCAGTTCCTGAGTCGGGTGCCGTGACTTGGTGAACGCGTCGAGCTGGGGCCGTAGGCGTCGGAGCCTTTTGGCGATATTTGCCGGATCCGACCGCCGCCTTCTTCTGGAGGTGTTTCGCGCGATCCACAGCCCGCAGCACTTCGTCAAGCTCGTCTGCGTCGGGAAGTCGTAACAGGGTCAGCCTGTCGGCCAGATCCACGTCTCCCAACGTCTCGATGAAATGATCCACGTGTTCCCGCAGTACCTCGGATCCCCCATCCTTGATCTTCAACTTGGCCCGTAGATCGGCCACATTTAGTCGATGCAGGTATTCTAGCGGGGATTCATCCGATCTGCGGCGAGCATGGTAGTATTGTCGCGCCACCGACACTCTAAATCCACAGTACTGGGTCTGGAAGCTTTCACAGCAAATCTGGCCACTTGTTCATGGTGGATCTGCCCAGCTGCCGATACCGATTTCTGGCGGGCCCCGCTAGCG
Source organism: Phytophthora infestans T30-4 (assembly GCF_000142945.1). Classification (NCBI taxonomy): domain Eukaryota; phylum Oomycota; class Peronosporomycetes; order Peronosporales; family Peronosporaceae; genus Phytophthora; species Phytophthora infestans. Next base: position 13,662 of record NW_003303570.1, on the reverse strand, counting down.
GATCTGCAAAGGTCAGACACTTCTCGGCATCCGACGCTTGATCTCTCATGAGGGCCGACTTGACTTTGCTGATCCATGTTCTCGCTCGGTCCTCATCTTGATCCTTGCCCGTGAACTCCTTCAGATCCGATATGGCTGAGATCCGTACCATCTGGATCATGGACGATCCACCCGCCCCGGCTGCGGCTGTTGCTACCACCGCTGACGAAGGGGATGGGCCATCCAGATCATCTGGGTCGAACTCATCATGGGAGTTGTCTTCCTCCACTGACTCCATCTCTACGCCTCGTGCGCCATGTTCGTGGAGCACTTGCACTTGTGGCACGGGCGCTCTCATACCCTGTTCGGCCAGAAACCGACTCATCGCAGCTTCGAAGTGTCGCTGCAGGGTGCCCGAGGAAGTGTCGGAAGAGCCTGTGGCCGTCTGGTCCACTGGCGAGACAGGATCCGTGAGGCGATTACCTTGAGCCCGATCTGACGATAACCCCACTGGCTCTTGCCGGATCTGGCTCGATCCTGGCTGGATTGCATCAGATCACGGGTGGGGCGTACTGGATCCCGAGCTTTAACGTTCACAGGGATTTCCTGTCCCCGGATCCTCGCCCGCGCTTCCAGCATGGATGCCCCGGAGGGTCCTAATGTCATGCGTCGGGGCTCGGACGACGTGTCGGACCCATCTTCCGCCGCGGATTCGTAGTTCGAGGACACAGCTTGGCTGATCCTCGGTGACGACACTGGATCCATAGAACGCGACCTTTCTCCGGTGATGGACTTACTCTGACAAAGAGGTCCCGCGTCGCGGATACTATGAGATCCAGGTCTAGCTCGAAGATATCCTCTGCGTCGAACATACCAGCTGCGATGCCTGACTCCGTAAGCAAACGTAATCGATCTTTGACTGCCACCAACTTGTTCGCCGTTTTCGTTGGTGCTCTCACCGGTTCACTTGGATCGTCGATCTGTCGTGGATTTGGGATCCGCATGACAGGATCTTGATGCAGAAAGTCGCGTAAAGCTTGGTGGCGATACACAAACTCGAGATCCTTGTCGGACCAGCTTGACCTGGATCCAGCTTGGTCTTCTTCCGACTCTGGAGCTTGCATTTTCTTCCGCGTAGTCTTACTCGTTTTCGTCTTCTTTCTCGTTTCTTCGACTAGCGGGGCTGGGTTTAGGTACGGTGTTGGCTTAACCGGTGAATCTGCAAATGCATACCGTTTCGCCTTCACTTTCCCTTGTTTTGTAAGCGGATCTTGAAGCAAGTCAAGATCCGCAGGGATCCCCGAGAGGACCTGGGGCGGATAAAGAGGTTTCTCTTTTAGATCCGGATCCACCTCTCTTGTGTCGACAGAGTTCCTTCCAAAACTCCATCGATCCGCGGATCGTGTTTCATTCAGCGGCGTCTTCGTCGATCCGACCTCCGACGACGCCTCTTCCCCTGGCTCAATTCTTCTCGACGCTCGTATCCCTGCTCGGTAACCCTGGTCATAAGGGAGTCAAGACTCACTGGACCAGCCGAGCTTGGCTGACTGTTGGCGCCCAAAGTGGTGTCGCCCGGCAAGCTCGGTGGACCAGGAGGTCGCCGCGCGAGAAGACTCCGCCGAATCCGCGTCAGACTCATGGGAAGTTGTCAGGGCGACCAGCCCAGCTTCATGCCGGTCGCTGACCGCACGAGTACCGACGGGCCGAGGAATCGACTCAGCTGGCGCGCCTCCACCTCGACGAGGAGCTGGAGGAGAATGATGGCGCCGCGAATTGTGCTGGAGTAACGTGCGAGGAGTAAGGAGCTGCCAAGTGAGCGACAGCGGAAGCAACAAACGCACCGAAGAAGGTGGTGGAGAGCCGCGAGACATCATCAGCCGAGTATGGACCAACGGTGGCAGAACCAAATGAAGGATTAAGACACTCACCAGCTCGGCTCGTATCATAACCGGGGCAGTTGTGGTGTAGCGATTTCCAGATTCGACCATACGCCAACCTACTTTAGATCAAGAATCGGCTCGGTTTAATAACCCAGAGCTTAGGAACAAAGGATCACGGTAAGTACTCAGGCGATCTGTCTCGAATGATGCCTATCCGGATAGCCCGTTGAGCTCCACCGTTCCGCCTGAACCCCAGCGGAAGGGATCCGGAAGAGGATCCGGACATTTTCCCTAGAAAATTCTGTTATGAGAAACAATAGGTATTAAGGTAAGGGCGGAGCC
>NW_003303570.1:0-11102 GCF_000142945.1 Phytophthora infestans T30-4 | reverse complement strand
CATCTTGACTTCTTGTTAGCCGTGGCTACTTGATCCTCCTTCAGAGGGCATCTACCATCATTCCTTCATAGGATCCACACTCGATCCACCCATATATAGTATATCCCCTATCCATCTAAGTGAATCCAGGTAGGGGTGGATCCGAGATAGGTCTTGGTGGATCTTGCCTTCTCGTACATCGCTCATACCAGATCCACCGTCATTTCATACGTGGTGCTGCTCGTCATGGCTAATCCACCACAGGCAACTTGCATCCGTGCCAGACAATCCTAATCCTCTCTAATCACTTGAAATTGTCACTGATTCGGGATAGTGACCCCGTCTTAGGTCCATTCTCTTATTTCTGAGAAAGCACTTCACCACACTTACTCAGGCTCAGTGGATCGACCCGTCACGACTCTCTCCCCCCTAGAAGAGTAGCTCTTCTTCGTCAACAGCGGCGTTAGCATCTTCCAACCGCGCGCTGCGACGTAGTTCTGGTAGGCCCTCCTCCCGACGACGGGTCTCTTCGAACGCCTTGATCAGAGCGGCGTAGGTGGGCAATAGTGTGTTTCGTGGTCTCCAAAGAGTCTTATAAGTAGCCAACAACACCAGGAGCTGCTCTTCACGGTTTTTTTTTTGCGTCGGGCGATTATGTCGATCACGGAGCAGGGAACCCCGGTCAGGGCCGTCTCTTCCCCTCCAATCAGGAGTCTCTCTACAAAGCTAGTAGACGGGAGGTCTTCTTCCGATAAAGGTCCGTCGTCGTCAACACCCGGACTCGTCTGGATCCCATCGGGTACTTCGGAAGGGAACGGTCGGCTCCACCGCCCTTGGAAACGTTTCAACCTATTGACGTTAATAGTCCCGACTCGGTTGGGGTGAGAAGGAATGGCCACTCAATAGGAGTTCTCTCCCACAGTCCCGACCACACGGTACGGACCATGCCACGCGAAAGCGAGTTTCTTCGTGGTCTTCTCCCCGCGACGAGCCCGGAAGTACTGGTAGACCCCGCACCGACTCTCCCTCCTTGAACTTAATCGATACCTGATAGCTCAGTCGTTGCCTCCGTGTCTGCCTTGGGCCTTCCAGGAGTGGGCGTTCTACTACATGACGGCGTATCTCGTAGAGATAAGAATAGCTTTCGCCGTAACTAGCGACTTCGTTACTCTTCCATCCGTTGTTTGTGTTGAGAAACGCGAGGTCCAGGGGTAACAACGGGTCCCGGCCATACAGTCTGAAGAACGGTGAGTCCCTAACGGCCTCGTGATAAGACGAACGGTATGCGAATAGTACTCGGGGAAGATAAAAGTCCCAGTAGTTTTGAGCCTCGTTGACATACTGTACATCTTAAGCACCCCGATCAGCGTACCATTGAAGCGTTCGACTAACCCCTGAGTCTGAGGGTGATAAGCAGCTCCAAACAACTTCTTGATCCCCAGTGTTTCGTAGAAGGATCGTGCCAAGTTCGAGATGAAGTTGGATCCTTGGTCGCTTAGTAATTTCTCGGGGACTCCGTGCCGCGAGATCACTTCGTTCACCATAATTTCCACGAACGTTACAGTGTCTAAGCGGGCCACAGGGAACGCTTCGACCCATCGAGTAAAGTAGTCGGCGAAGACGAGTATGAACTTGTTGCCTCGAGGAGTAGCCACTAAGGGACCTATGGCATCCACCACTAGTAGAGAGAAAGGTCCGGACAGTTCTTGTACGGGCATTCGCTGCATCCGGCCGTTCCTCCAAGGGCGATAGCCTTTACCACTGCCGCAAACGGTGCATTCTCGAACATATTCGGCCACATCCTTCTTCCAGCCGTGCCAGTAAGCGTGCTTACGCACTTTGTCGAGCGTCTTAGTAACTCCGACATGTGCGGCAAGTACATCCCTATGACAGTGATGCAGCACAGTTGATATGAAGGGCAGGGGAATCACAGGAACTTCAAGCGTAGACGCGGGTCCAGCGCGAGCTTTCAGGTGCACGCCACGCATGAGCACTCCGTTCTTTACCGAGTAGTTAGGGGCCATCAGCAGGATTTTAGTGCGCATTTGAGGGTCCAGAGCTAGAGCTCCATCGCTTAGGAACGCTATCATAGCTTGGATCCAAGGCGTCCTCTTCTGCTCTTCCACGAAGCGAGTCTGTTGTAATCTGAACACATCAACTGGGGACACCAGGAGTTGGTCAGTAACCTCTTCTTCGTCGGGAGACGCCACGGGTTGAATCCGCCGGCGTTCTCGGGCAAGGGCTCTGAAGGGAGCAGAGTCGAGTCGAGAGGCGCAGTCTCCCCGACTTCGACAGTGCTAGGAGGGGACGCGTCAGCATCGTTGAGTAGCTCCGCCATAGAGATAACATTGATGGTTTGGGTATGCAGTCGGGACAGACCATCCACATGACCCATAGAAGTACCAGGCTTGTGGAACACCTTGAAAGGCAATTGGGACAACTCCATGGCCCACCTAGCCAGCTTAGCGTTACTCGTACGGTTAGTCTCGTTTAAGACCCACGTCAAAGCATTGTGATCCGTGTACAGGTCGAACTCGCAGCGGTCCGGTTAGCCGCGGAACTTGCGTGTGGCCCATACGATACCCCAGCACTTGATCTCCGAAGTACCGTCCTCCTTATGGACCCAGTTCTTCTCGGAGCCAACTAGTAGCTTGCTCGCATAGGCTACTGCACCCCCGGCGATGAATGTGGCTGCTGCCTACTCTCCTCCTGAACCAAACCCCTCCATGCACTATCATCCCACCGGAACGCTTCCTATTACGCCTATCAGGGGTATTCGTGTGGGTCCGAACTTGCGTACTTAAGATGGTCTTCTCGTGTGCGGTCGTTGTCACACTCTGGGGTGTAGTCGGATTCACCGTCGACGCGGCAAAGCCACTTGTCCTCACTGTAAAGAAGTGGGCCACATCGGTCCTGAGTGTGAGCGTGACCCTCCTAGCGGATTTCGGAACACCCAGCCGAGGAACGGTCTCAAGTGCTTCCTGTGTGATGAATCAGGTCACATGTTGGCGGAGTGCCCTCTGAAGACGTCGCTGAAGAGACTCGGCGGCCCGGCTGGGGCAACGGTGGGACCTGTCCTAGGACAAGCGCCCAACCAGCAATGATGGGGGGCGAGAGGGAGGGGAAGGGAGTGTCGCTCCTTCCTCTTGTATATGGATCGACACAAATAGGAACACTTTGAACTTCGCGGAGGAGTCGACCAAGAGATATGAAGCGTGTCCTGTTGGGGGTAAGATGAGTTCCGCCTTACTGGAAAGAAATGAAACGACCGTGAGCAACGAGCATATGACGAGAACTGAAGAACTACTGTCGCTTGTAGATGAAGGACGTACGGCGCCCGTGTGGAACAGGGTATCGGTAGTCCCAAACACTGACGACAGTTGGAGGATGGAACAAGAAGCGTTTGTAAAAGAGGTAGGCTCGGGACCCGTTTGGGACGGTCCCTCGATAGCTGCGAACATCGACGAACGCTCCAGTGCGAACCTAAGAGTGGTTACGAGAGATGACCTAGAGAGCGAAATCGAAGCAGTGAACGAAGAACTAAACAAGGAAGAATAAACAGAAGAGCCGCGACCTCAGGCGTCCTCGGCGGAACGAGACTACCCGTCGACGTCAACGAATCACAAGAGTGTGGTTTCGAGCGTGCTAGATCCAGACGAGGAGAAGGGTGAGTCCAATGACTACCCTCTACAGGAGGAGTTTCTCCAAGACGTGACGGAGGTACTCGATAGCCCACCCCAAGAAGAGTATGGAACTACCGAAGCTAGTGTTCCAGTCTCGAAGGCGGAACCACGCGAGCGGGAGAAAGACGTGACCTCTCCCGGGAGAAACGACGCCTCCGAAAAGAACTCTGAGGACGTCGCCAGTGCTAAGTCTCCAAAGGGTGAACCAGAGAAGGAGCCTTCCTTCGCGAGGGTGCTCACCAAAGAAGAACTAGATACGTTGGAAGAAGGTAAGCCATCCGAGCCGGCTGAGGAAAAAGAAGAATATGACAAAGAACTCGAAGACCGACTGTTCCCTCTCGATGAGGTAGAACTAAAGCGCCGGTTAGTCGTGAATGCGGAACAGTCGAAGGAGTTACCTCTTGCCGCGTTGAGTGTCTTGCTAGGCATTCTCGAAGAGCAACTAGCGAGGACCCGAGATTCTTCCCCCGGTCGGCTATCTACTCCGGAGTAGTGGCTGGAATGGTTCCAAAAGACGCTGGCCTAATCCGGAGAAGCGAAGCGAGCCAACCGTAATTTCAAAGAAGAATCGCCGGAACGGATCAGCTCTGTGACTTCGGACGACTCCGATTACCGCGACGGAGGAGGAGGGACCTCGACGAAGAGGTTCTCGTGGCAGGATGCGCCTAAGACGATAGTGCACTTCCCGGAGCTGAAGGTACCTCCTCTACCAGGAGAAGAGTGTTCCGTGGACCCCTCTGTAGTGAAAGACAATATCGCGCTGGCCCTGGGAAGTTCTCCAAAAAGGCCCTCCGACCTCAACGAAACCGAGTACGGTTTGCTGGACTCTCGCGGTATCGTGCCTGACCCTTGTCGTGCCATGGTGCGACGAACAGTATACTTCCTCGTAAAGGCTGAAGCTTCAGGTGGAGGTGACTGATGTGAAGGGTGTATAGGCGAAGGGTTGCTAGAAGAAGAAAAGAAAGATGACCCCCCCCCACGAAGCTTCAAGATCTCCTAAGCCGGATCGAGGAATGGATCGATCGCCTCGTTGTTCCCACTGTCTCGCGGTCGAAGGAGCTACTAACTAAAAGAATTTCGGACCTCTACGAGGAGGAGGCGGATCAACTACGCTTGAAGATCCTCGAGAGGAGTTCACCCTGCCGACTCTGTCGTTGGAAGGGTCCTGCTCCTATGTGCTCTCCAGCACCGAAGCAAGTCAGTTTCGACTGCTCCTCTCTGTCCAGCGACCGTACCGAAGCCCTCGGACCGAACTGTTCTTCCCGGGATAAGGAGAACGGGTTGTACGGCTACGTGAACGTCGTCGCAGACGCTCCGGAACCTCGCCCCCAGCCGGGCCTGGTAAAAGTACCGAGCTATACTAAAAACTGGTCCGCTGACGAGGAAGAAGGTGTCGTCCCCCTCGGCAAGCGAGTAATCGGCTCAGTGGAAGGGGGGGGGGGCGTGGAAGCTCTATCGTGGGGATTTATCGAGAGCCTCCCGGCCGAACTTCTCATCGACTCCGGGGCCGTAGCGTGCCTACTGCATAGGCGGGTATTAAAGCGTCTCGGCTTAACTAACTCCCCTCTCATACCCTACGTTGGTAGTCTGAACGGTGTGTCCGGGTCTGCGCTCGATATCGAAGGGGTAATCTACTTGCCAGTGACATTGGGATCCGTCGAGAGGAGAATACCGCCGTCGTATCTAAGCTACACGTCGACGCCATCCTGGGCACCAACGCTCTCAAGGACTTTCGCGCCGTGGTGGATTTGGACGCGAATACAGTTACGCTAAGGACACGAGAGAGGTGTTCCCTCTGGGATCTCCTCGGGTGGAGGAATCTTACCTGTCCCGCATCTCATCTACCATTCAGCTCCGTCCTGGTGGACAAGCTCTAGTAGTTGCGGAGGTTCAAGGTCAACTGAGTGACGGCACCACCGTCCTCATAGAAGGGCTTACTGCGTCGGATGACTCCATTAAAGTTGCTAAGACTCTGTGCACTGTGTATAACGACCTAGTGATCGTGGAAGTATGCAATTCTTCTATCGAGGACACAGTCATCAAGATAAGCACTAGATTAACGAGTGTTACGGTAATCCCCCGAGACCGCTCTTCGGCGAGGAACCGCTGCGAATATGAAACACGAAGACGCCCTGCCCGGCGAAGCCCAGACTATGGACCAAAGAGCTCAAGACCTGTGGGTCCACTCAGTCATTAGCGCCTCTAGTACGGCAACCGAAGTCGCTCAAGAATCCGTACCTGGACTGGGCAGAGTACTCAAGGAGGAGTTCTGAGTCGACTTGGACGAGTCCAAATTGGGAAGCGAACAGAAGAGAATATTCACGGAGTTCCTCCAACCGTTCAAGGACATGTTCGTCGAAACCTCGATGTGCCCCGGATGTACGAGCCTACTCGAGTTTTCTATTGATACTGGAGAGCACCCGCCTATAAAGCAACCCCCTTACCGAGTGTCCAAGGCGGAAGGAGACGTGATGGAGTCCGAGATACAAGAATACTTGAGGCAAGAACTCATACGACCTACTTCTAGCCCTTGGGCCAGCCCGGTGCTTATGATCCGCAAACCTGACGGCGGAATACGGCTCTGCATTGACTATCGAAGACCGAACGCTGTCACAATCAAGGACCGCTACCCGATGTTCATCGACGACATTCTAGATGTACTAGGTAGCGCTAAGCTGTTCTCTACAATGGACATAGCATCCGGCTACTGGAACGTCCCGATAGCTGCAGATAGCGTGAAGAAGACTGCCCTCACCTGCAAATATGGCCTCTTCGAGTGGCTCGTGATGCCGTTCGGACTGTGTAATGCCGTACCAGCCTTCGAACGACTGATGGAGACAGTGCTTGTTGACCTTAAGTGGCGGACTTGTGTAGTGTACCTCGGCGACTACGTGGGCTTCAGTGAAGACTTTCCTACTCACCTAGTGCGACTAAAACAAGTCTTGTAGCGGTTCCGATCTGCTGGGTTCAAGCTCAAGATGAAGAAGTGTAAGTGGGCTCGTGACCAAGTTGCGTTCTTGGGACACATCGTCACTCCTTCTGGCATCTTGCCCAACCCCGAGAAGGTCAAGTCAGTGATGAACGTGCTAAGGCCCCACGACTTGCACACTGTGTGAGCGTTCTTGGGTTTGACTAGTTACTTCAGGCGGTACATTCCGGGATACGCGGCCATATCGGCCCCAATCGAACGGCTCAAGATGAAGGGAGCCCGATTCTTCTGGAGCGACGACTGCGAGGCCGCTTTCCTGCAACTAAATCGTAAGCTGGTGGAATCTCCTATCCTGGTGTATCCCGACTTTTCAAAGCGTTTCCAGCTGTATGTGGACTCATCTAAACTCGCCGTGGGAGCGTGCTTGATGCAAACCGTGGATGGGTAGGCGGTCGTCAAGGGACACTCCATCAACTGTTGTTGCTGCTGAGCGAGTAGATTCTGCGTCTGCTGCATCATGTTCATCATGCGTTCGAGGACCGCGTTCTCGTGGGAAGCTTTAGGGGACGGCACATTGTCGAACTCGGAGTCGTCTTCAACCGGACGATGCATATTCTTGAGGAGCAACATGGCCACAGCCGCAGGGATGGAGTCAATCATTGTCGTGGTGAGAGCGTTCATCCAATCTCGGATCCGAAGTCCAGACAAGAAGTACTGGTAACGCATCTGAGGATCGTAGCACTGAGCATCATCGCAGAGACTCGAAATCATGTCGCCCCAAACTTCGGCGGACATTCCCCGGGGTCGCTTAGTGTTCTTAAGGTTCTCAATCAGTTGTAACGGAGTTTGACTGATGAACTGGTTGTGGAACCGAGCTCTCAGGGCCTCAAAGCTGTTGATGCGCGAGTACATCCACCAATCTTCGCCGACCTTGCCTTTCAAGCCCCCCCCCCGGAAAGCGCTGAGTCGCAGGGGTTCGTCCAGCCCGATTGTGGCGTTCTCGAAGGCCTCCCAGAAGGATCGAGCCTTCTCCACCGACGCTCCTTCCGAGTAAAACGGTTGGAGCATGCGGATAGCGTTTCGGATGTTAGTGGATATACCATACTGGCCACTAGTCGTCGAAGGCGTATTACCATACGTAGGCGAAGCGTAGTAGGAGTTACCTCCATATCCCCCATACGCAAGACCTTGATGGGTCCTCCGTTTTCTCGTGAAGCTCTGGCTGTTCCCGTAGGGTTGACTCCGTACGCGCTTCCACTGGTAGTCTTGTCATTCCTTCTGACGTTCTCCGCGAGTCTTCACCTCTAGCAAGACCTTCTCCAGCAAGCATACTACCCTGCTTCTCCACCAGATGTCGTATACCTCCTCTTCCTTCAAGGATCGGGTAGTCCGCGGCTGTTCAGGGAGTACGGTCTTGTTCAGTGGCTGCAGGAACGGTAGATAGGAACACTAGTAAGTTAAAAATAAAAGTTTGTTGATTGGCTTGGCTTCCTCTTGAGTAGAAGGAGGAAAATATAAGACTGAGAGCTAACCGGAAGAGAGGTCTAACACCTTCTCGACTTTACATACACTACACTACTTCTTATACTAAAAAGAAGGATTCACTTCGTTTGCTGTCAGTCCTCGTGGGACAGCAGAGAGCTTCTGGGAAGGGGCTTGATGACGCGAGGTGCTTTGGTCCCACGACGCCAAGACACCGGCGTTCTGGAACCCCCTTATAGAACCACCCTAACGGGCTCGGCCAGGGGCACGTGCGTTGTCGGGTTCAACGGGAATTACCCTGACGGGACGGCCGGACGAGGAGTGATTCCAGGACCTTGAGGCATCCCGTCGGGAGGCAGAGCTCCTGGAATGACCCCTCCGTTCCCGGGTACGGGACAGTTGGCCTTTACCCGGATATTTATGATGGCGTTGGGATATAGAGGAATCACTACTAGATGATGTATCCATTACAAGGTACACACGGCCTGCTGTGGTTCTGCTGTGCCAAAACTTGCGGAATGCATATTGTAGAACTGAAACGTTTTTATTATGCTTTTAACAAGCCTATCTCACGTGAAGCCGTAGTCGAAGTCATCCGACCGTGAAACGGTCAATTATCACCGGCCACCATTACGCATTGGCGTTTCAATGAAGTCTCTTCCATGGATAGAGTTAAATTTTTATAATAAACTTTATCTATGTGTTTAAATAACAACTTTGAAGGTAAAATCCAGAGCTGGCAGCACGGCTTTGTAATAAATATTAGATTGGGGACCTGGACTGCTTGCCCAGGGTCGCAGCTCCCAGACGAGCTGTGCTGCTATGGATAGCAGATTGTTAATGAAAGAAACATAAATTGCAATTTGTTTTGTTTCAGTAAGTACGAGGACTTTTAATAAGATTGTAATTAGCGTGTTAAGGGAGCTACAGCATGTAGTTCCTCGTGGTGGACGAAACGGCCTCCTTCGACCGCAGTCATTATCTTGGTTACGTTTGCCATTCTACATATCTCAAACGGTTTTATACACATAAAGGGGCTCTGAAACGGGGTACGTAGACCAAGTGTACCCCTGGTGACAAACTATAATCCACCTATAGCATAGCTATGCCATCAGCCAATGGTTGGCCTCTGACGACCCTGGTACCATGTACCAGGTATCCCGAAGTGTTGATGTGTCACACTTCATGCAACTAGGGGTACACTTGGAGCTACGTATCCCCGTTACATCCTTCCCCATTTAGGTTCGTCTTACCGACCAATCAGAGTGAGGAAGTATACGTCACAAACTCTTATTCTCAAAGTCGAAATACATCAACTTGGCTGCGCAAACGCGGCGGAAGGTTAGTTTACAGTTAGAGCCTCGAGGAGCACTTGAGCGCTCTTCATCTTGGTCTCCACTTCGACCTTTGGCATTTCCCGTGGCATTGCGAAGAGCGGTGCGAAAGCACACTCCAAGGCTACTACCGGAAAGGCGCAAGCCAAGAGCACTAAGCCTCGTGCAAAGGCTCTGCACTCCCGGAGGCTACTAAAATGCCCTCGGCGGCGATCAGCTCATCGGGTGACGCGGCTGCGAGCAAGCACACAAGCAAGCGCCACAGTCCGTCACCTTCGGTCTCTCCCCACAGCCGACCGAACCCGCGGTTCGCCGAACGTGAGCTCGGTTTGGGCAGTGAGGACGAGGCCGAGTCCGGGAGCACTCACGATGCTCCTGTGGGCTCCGTGGGAGGGCACTCTCCAGTGTCCAGCGAACACGACGACGACAGCGCGCACTCGCTCGCTGGTGATCACGGTGATCACAGTCTCAGGACGTCTGTGCGCTCTGAGAGTCCTGCCGTAAAGGCTAAGGGCTCTCCCAAAGCTGGTGATGACGATGAAGAGAAACTTCTCAAACATCTTTCGCTCACCGAGGGTCTTGCGCGTGCTAAGGCTACCAAAGCCACAGCCGAAGACGCCAATCCCTTTAAGAAGCGCACGGCTTCGAAGTCTCCACTTCGCGAGGAGAAGGAGACTGGGTACTGTGGTGTAGCGGGATCAGCAAAATCTGCGAGATTGCCAGATCCAACTTACCAGCTGCGCCCAGACACCGACTAACGGAGGGGGTCCCCCGATGATTCCTGTTCTGCTGAACTTTCCTCACTATGTGTACCTGTCGGTAGGGCGGGATCTTGCTCTCTCGGTAACTTCCGAAGAGTTCAAGTGGTGAAGCTTGAGTGTCTTGGCGAGACGTGGGGTTGGGGTGGAGCAGCAGTGGAAAATCTTCACTCTGCGTCCGTGGATGGTTCCGAATCCTAAGCGAATACTCGAGCTTATGGATCCGGGGCCTAGATCGTGGATCTGGCCGTAGGGTTGCCTTGCGGGTGTGTTCCCTTGCCTTTGCGTTTTCCTTTGCGTTGTACTTGCCGCCTCCTGTGACGAGATCTTGAGAGTTGAGAGCCTCTAGGGTGTAACCGACCAAGTAGTAAATCCGGTTAACCTGTCGGATCTGTACAAGTTAAAAAAAAAAGCTCACTAGGTTGTAGGATCTGGCCAATGTATTATACAGCTATCACTACCAACACTAGATTCGCAATTCCCAACCTTCTCGGAGCTCGTACGGCCAATGTAGTTCCGGTTCTTGAGGGCAGGAAGGCACTTGCGTGCTATGGTGCAAAAGAGGTTCTGTACTGTTACTTATGCATATACCTGCCTGGATTTCTACCTTCTATGTCTTTCACTTGTTAAATCCCTTACCAGGCTCGGCTGCATGTCCCTTCTTCCCTTGACCCATCATTCCAGCTGTATTATCTTCAGATCCACCGGATCCATGGCGTAATCATTATGGTCACCCTATTAAGGGTACACTACTACACGATTATCCACTTCTAAAAGTCTAAATTGACCAATAGCTAAATCATCTTCTTGTACCATATAACTATCAAAAATTAAAGGTTCATCTGAAAATTCTAAATTATCTGAATATTCATAACTCCAATACCATTGACTACCAATTACTTTTAAAGTAATAATTGGGTCAATTACTTCATCCATG
>NW_003303569.1:188075-192543 GCF_000142945.1 Phytophthora infestans T30-4 | reverse complement strand
CGCTTCGTCATGATGAACAGCAAGAGTAGCACCACAAGCCGATTATCAGCGTGAGCGGCAGGGGGCTCAACGTTCTGGAAGACGAGGTTCAGGTGGTCGTCGCCAACAATCCACTCGAGTCGAGCAGCGTGGGCAACGTGCAGAGAGATCAAGTGACGAAGAGTACATGTTTGTGGGACTTCTTGCAAAAAACCTATCGCAATACCATCCATTAGAGTCGTTATTATGATGGAGCACGGCAAGGAATTTTTAACGCGCTGCTGGATAGTGAATTTTCACGCAGCTGTGGTGTAGCGGGATCAGCAAAATCTGCGAGATTGCCAGATCCAACTTACCAACTGCGCCCAGACACCGACTAACGGAGGGGGTCCCCCGATGATTCGTGTTCTGCTGAACTTTCCTCACCTTGTGTACCCGTCGGTAGGGCGGGATCTTGCTCTCTCGGTAACTTCCGAAGAGTTCAAGTGGTGAAGCTTGAGTGTCTTGGCGAGACGTGGGGATGGGGTGGAGCAGCAGTGGAAAATCTTCACTCTGCGTCCGTGGTTGGTTCCGAATCCTAAGCGAATATTCGAGCTTATGGATCCGGGGCCTAGATCGTGGATCTGGCCGTAGGGTTGCCTTGCGAGTGTGTTCCCTTGCCTTAGTAGTTTCCTTTGCGTCGTACTTGCCGCCTCCTGTGACGGAATCTTGAGAGTTGAGACCTTCTAGAGTGTAACCGACCAAGTAGTAAATTCAATTAACCTGTCGGATCGGCACATGTATAGGAAAGCTCACTAGATTGTAGGATCTGGCCAATGTATTATCCAGTTATCACTACCAACACTAGGTTCGCAATTCCCAACCTTCTTCTAGCTCGTACGGTCAATGTAGCTCCGATTCTTGAGGGGAGGAAGGCCCTTGCGTGTTACTGTGCAAATCGAAGACTGTATTGATACTCAAGCCTATACCTGCCTGGATTTTTACCTTCTATGTATTTACCTGTTAAATCCCTTACCAGGCTCGACCGCATGTCCTTTCTCTTCTTGACCCATCATCCCAGCTGTATCATCCTCAAATCCACCGGATCCATGACGTAATCATCATGGTCACCCTATTATGGGTACACTCATCCGGATCCAGGTCACTTGGATCCACCTCACTGTAAGTGTACACTCGTCATGGATCTGAGCTCTCCAATCCTCCAACATCGTCTTGCGACCGTTTGTCATCTCCATCGTCCCACGAAAGCTCGAGATCCACTGTATCCGTCATTCCTGTGTGATGTAGCAGGATCAGCAAAATCTGCGAGATTGCTGAGTCCAACTTACCAACTGCGCTCAGACACCGACTAACGGAGGGGGGCCCCCGATGATTCGTGTTCTGCTGAACTTTCCTCACCTTGTGTACCCGTCGGTAGGGCGGGATCTTGCTCTCTCGGTAACTTCCGAAGAGTTCAAGTGGTGAAGCTTGAGTGTCTTGGCGAGACGTGGGGATGGGGTGGAGCAGCAGTGGAAAATCTTCACTCTGCGTCCGTGGTTGGTATCAAATCCTAAGCAAATATTCGAGCTTATGGATCCGGGGCCTAGATCGTGGATCTGACCGTAGGGTTGCCTTGCGAGTGTGTCCCTTGCCTTTGCGTTTCCTTTACGTCGTACTTGCCGTCTCCTGTGACGGAATCTTGAGAGTTGAGACCTTCTAGGGTGTAACCGACCAAGTAGTAAATTCGGTTAACCTGTCGGATCTGCACAAGTAAAGGAAAAGCTCACTAAGTTGTAGGATCTGGCCAATGTATTATCCAGTTATCGCTACCAACACTAGATTCGCAATTTCTAACCTCCTCCTAGCTCGTACGGCCAATGTAGCTCCGATTCTTGAGGGGAGGAAGGCACTTGCGTGTTACTGTGCAAATCGAAGACTGTATTGATACTCAAGCCTATACCTGCCTGGATTTTTACCTTCTATGTATTTACCTGTTAAATCCCTTACCAGGCTCGACTGCATGTCCTTTCTCTCCTTGACCCATCATCCCAGCTGTGTTATCTTCAGATCCACCGGATCCATGACGTAATCATCATGGTCACCCTATTATGGGTACACTCATCCGGATCCAGGTCACTTGGATCCACCTCACTGTAAGTGTACACTCGTCATGGATCTGAGCTCTCCAATCCTCCAACATCGTCTTGCGACCGTTTGTCATCTCCATCGTCCCACGAAAGCTCGAGATCCACTGTATCCGTCATTCCTGTGTGGTGTAGCAGGATCAGCAAAATCTGCGAGATTGCTGAGTCCAACTTACCAACTGCGCTCAGACACCGACTAACGGAGGGGGCCCCCCGATGATTCGTGTTCTGCTGAACTTTCCTCACCTTGTGTACCCGTCGGTAGGGCTGGATCTTGCTCTCTCGGTAACTTCCGAAGAGTTCAAGTGGTGAAGCTTGAGTGTCTTGGCGAGACGTGGGGATGGGGTGGAGCAGCAGTGGAAAATCTTCACTCTGCGTCCGTGGTTGGTTCCGAATCCTAAGCGAATATTCGAGCTTATGGATCCGGGGCCTAGATCGTGGATCTGGCCGTAAGGTTGCCTTGCGAGTGTGTTCCCTTGCCTTTGTAGTTCCTTTGCGTCGTACTTGCCGCCTCCTGTGACGGGATCTTGAGAGTTGAGAGCCCCTAGGGTGTAACCGACCAAGTAGTAAATTCGGTTAACCTGTCGGATCAGCACGTGTAAAGGAAAAGCTCACTAGGTTGTAGAATCTGGCCAATGTATTATCCAGTTATCACTACCAACACTAGATTCGCAATTCCTAACCTTCACGGAGCTCGTACGGTCAATGTAGTTCCGGTTCTTGAGGGCAAGAAGGCACTTGCGTGATACTGTGCAAATTGAGGTCTGTATTGACATTTAAGCCTATACCTGCCTGGATTTCTACCTTCTATGTCTTTCATCTGCTAAATTCCTTACCAGGCTCGGCTGCATGTCCCTTCTTCCCTTGACCCATCATCCCAGCTGTGTTATCTTCAGATCCACCGGATCTATGACGTAATCATCATGGTCACCCTATTATGGGTACACTCATCCGGATCCAGGTCGTTTGGATCCACCTCACTGTAAGTGTACACTCGTCGTGGATCTGAGCTCTCCAATCATCCAACCTCATCTCGCAACCGTCTGTGATCCCAATGGTCCCACGAAAGTTCGAGATCCACTGCATCCATCATCCCTATACCCTGGATCCAGGTCCCTCAAGGCGGGATCCTCCCTCCATGGATCCGAACTCGGAAGTATGGGATCCGGGGTACCTCGCGGTGGATCTAGACTCCTCATTAGACGTGGCTACTAGATCCACCTTCAGAGGGCGCCTACCATCCTTCCTTCATAGGATCCACACCCGATCCACTCTTGTATAGTATATCCCATATCCATTTTGGTGAATCCAGGTAAGAGTGGATCCGAGGTAAGTCTTAGTGGATCTTGCCTTCTCGTACATCGCTCATACCAGATCCATCGTCATTTCATACGAATGGCTGCTCGTCATGGCTAACCCACCACCGGCAACTTGCATCCGTGCCACCAACCCAAATCCTCTCTAATCACTTGAAATTGTCACTGATTCGGGGTAGTGACCCCGCGTCAGGCCCATTCTCTTATTTCTGAGAAAGCACTTCACCACAGAGGCGGCAAGTACGACGCAAAGGAAACACAAAGGCAAGGGAACACACCCGCAAGGCAACCCTACGGCCAGATCCACGATATAGGCCCCGGATCCATAAGCTCGAATATTCGCTTAGGATTCGGAACAATCCACGGACGCAGAGTGAAGATTTTCCACTGCTGCCCCACCCCATCCCCACGTCTCGCCAAGACACTCAAGCTTCACCACTTGAGCTCTTCGGAAGTTACCGAGAGAGCAAGATCCCGCCCTACCGACGGGTACACAAGATGAGGAAAGTTCAGCAGAACACGGATCATCGGGGGACCCCCTCCGTTAGTCGGTGTCTGGGCGCAGTTGGTAAGTTGGATCTGGCAATCTCGCAGATTTTGCTGATCCCGCTACACCACAACGTCTCGTGCTCCATGTTCGTGGAGCACTTGCGCTTGTGGTACGGGCGCTCTCATACCCTGTTCGGCCAGGAAACGACTCATCGCAGCTTTGAAGTGTCGCTGTAGGGTGCCCGAGGAACTGTCGGAAGAACCGGTGGCCGTCTGGTCCACTGGCGAGTCTGGATCTGTGAGGCGATTACCTTGAGCCCGATCTGACGATAACCCCACTGGCTTCTTGCTGGATCTGGCTCGATCCTGGGCAGATTGTATCAAATCACGGGTAGGGCGTACTGGATTCCGAGCCTTCACGTTCACAGGGGACTTCCTGTCCTCGGATCCTCGCGCGCGCTTTCAGCATGGATGCCCCGGGAGGGTTCTAAAGTCATGCGCCGTGGCTCGGACGACGTGTCTGACTCCTTCTCACCGGAGATTCGTAGTTCGAGGACGCAG
>NW_003303569.1:183796-187435 GCF_000142945.1 Phytophthora infestans T30-4 | reverse complement strand
TGTAACGGGGTAAGAGATACCGTTACTAGCTTACACTATAGTGCGGAGGAAGCTCGCAATAATAAAACCAAGTCTTAGGTTTGTGTCAAATTCAACTCTGATTTATTTAGGACCAGGGCGGCTACCCCTGGCCTCGTGTGAACCACTCAAACACATGTCTATATCTGATTGGTCAATAAATGAGTCTGGCTCCTCACTATCAACCAATCAGATGATGACACTTCGGCACACGCTACCCGTGTGCCACTTTACCTACTTATGTAAATACTAAAGAAATATCTACCTACTTATGTAATTGGAGTTGGGCCCATTACATCACCCTCCTCTCTAAGTTGCGCTTACGCAACATAAGCGCACGGAACACATTTGAAGAATACTCGAAAACCCAACGGAGCGAAGATGGCCGAGGACAACACGACGCAGTCAACGGGCGTTAGCACCAGCGCGGCGCTGGTGACAGCAGCAAACATCGACGCACTAATGGCGGCGGTAACCCAGACAGCCGAGACACCGGCGGAGCCGACAGTCACGAGGATCAGTGCCGGAAGCACGCGGTCGCGCGTGATGGACGACGCCCTGGTTCCCTGGGACCTGTACGACTTGTCAGGAGCGGTGAATCCGGATACGCTAGACACTATGAAGAACCACTTTCGTCGCTTCCGCGCGACGCGGAAGAAATACATTGAAGGCGCTGATCGTGAGGGACTTCGTCGCTCTTGGTGTGCCTTCATCCGGCGATGGAACCGGATGTCGCGTGCTGGAGAAAGCTTTGTCGACTGGTTGGCGTATCGCGAGGAGATCCTCGCGGATCATTCGATTGGAGAGCTGCGCGTGAAGGTCTGCAACAACGCGTGGGATTTGGATCGACTCTGCTTCGTGCACGTGAGAGAGGGGGTGGGAGAACCCCGTGTGGTAATTTTCACCCGTTTCCACTCAAGGCAAATGTAGGGAAAATCTCGCTGGAACGGCCCACTCAACGGCGAGAGAAATCGGGAAGTATCTGAAAGTAAGCAGCACACCCTGTCCAGTTATGTATTCAGCGCGCTAATCGCGGCGGCTCACGCCCGCGTTGCACGCGTCGAGCGCGGCATCGTTGTCGCCTCTCGTGCGGGTCGTTCTCGTGGCCGTTCTCGATCTCGCTCGCGGTCTCCGCGGGGTGACCCGCGGATTTCTTCTTCTCAAGCAGCATGGTCTCATACTTGTGGACCACGTCCGGAACGTCGCGGAGAAGTTTGGCGCGGGGTTCCCACGTATTATGTTCTGGGGGATAACCGAGCCAGCGTACCAAGTAGTGGCGCGCGGTCGGAACCGCGCGAGGAACACGACTACGGACGTTTCGTTGAGCGGTAGCGCTGTGGTGATCTTCGTGGTCAACGATACGCTCCACAATCCAGCGCGCATCACCCACCGAGTCAATTATCGGTGGTGGGCCTTCACGATGATACGGCGTACGCCCTGTACGTTCAGGGCGAGGTGGAGGCAGCTTCGAACCGTGCGTTGGACGCCCAGGTTGGGGCTGAGCGGGCGGAAGATCGTGCCTGGCGGGCTGAGCAGATCGCGTCGGAGCTTCGGCAGTCGAATCGGGAGCTCTTGTCTCGCCTACGGGGATTGGAGACGCATGTGCTTGGCTCTGCCCAGCAGGGAGATCGTCCGCGAGAGCGGGCGCCAGGGGCTGACGGCTTTCTGGCGCGTCAGGCTCGTCGGGCTGGTCGCCCGACGCATGCTCCGTCTGCTGGCTCGAATCAGGAATCGTCGTAGGGAAGTACCGCTTGAGTCGCCCGATGTAAAACGTCGGGTGGAGTCTAAGTGACGACGGGATGTCCAAGGTGTAGACGTCGCCCACAGCCTTGGTTACACGAACAGGACCGATGAAGCGTGGGGCAAGTTTGTTGGCGCCGAGGTTGGTCACGGCGGAAGCGCGGATTCGCTCGGTCGATAGGAGAACGCGATCTCCTATCTTGAATACATTCACGTTCTTTCGACCGTGCTTATCAGCTTGTTCCTTTTGCTTGTCCACTGCGTTCTGCAGTGCGTCGCGGACGAACCTTGCGATGGATTGTCTTTGCATGACGAATTCCGCAACTGCCGAGCGATCGGCAGGAAGCACCGAGGGTTTCGGTGTATAGTTTGCCGTGGTAACTTCTTGCTCACGAATCTTGCTGCCTGGATCGATCAAGTTCTGCGACGTCCATCTCGTTATCGGAGATGCAGTATGCCGAGGAGGCCCGATGGACTGCTTGGACGGAGAACGAGTCAGGGCGTTCACACTGGCTACACCCGAAGATAACCCTGAAGTCGAGTGCGCCGGCAGGCTTGTTGACACCGGTGAGGCTACCGGTGCGTGCTGAGACACCGGCTCACGTACCGGTGATGACCACGACACGGACACGTTGTCCCTAGAGCTGAGCGCAGCTTCAGCATCCATGTCGACCGAAGGAATATTGATTTACTGCAATCAATATTTTGCTGCTATGGTTCATGTGATTTGCACAGTACTAATATACTATCTTTTGTATACACAGATGCCTGTCAGTCCTCGCACATCAATTTTGTGCCAACATCAAGAGATGCTGTCAGACCGGTACTCAGTGTGCGGTCTCTTATCGATCAGCAACGCTCTTCAAACTAGGGATTTTATCACCCCAGCCATGTTGCGGCCTATTTTGACTCGGTTGGTAGAGGTGAGCCCAAGTGTGGATCATGGACATCCACGCTACGGTGTCTACACTATGGATGCGTTGCAGAAGGGCTTGCAGAAGCGGCGGAAACAGCTGATTTACCTAAACACAAGGTCGGGGTTCAAGAGCAGACCCAAGCGACCTGCCTCCATCGTGCGGAGTCGAAAGTCGGCTCTGCTGATTATAGGTAGGAGGCCTGGGCAACGAGCAGGTACATGGCATTGTATCGCTCGTGCCTGGGTTGGTAACAAGTTTGTGTTCATCGATTCCGACACCTATCACTTCTTCCCTAACCGGGAGGATCTTTTGCCAAGTTTCTTTGAGACAGTAGATGGTGTGTACTCAATTGAGGATATTCCTCGTGCTAATCTTTAAGATTTAAATAATACGTATTTACTTTGAGCAAAACTTGTTGCTGTATAAATTTTACATATCGATTATTTTTTTTCTTTTCCTTTTTTTTTTTTTCTTATTTTTGTATAAGTGTCTTACATAGTGATCCTCTTAGATTTATAAAAAGGGGTTTTGATAGTGCTTTTGTAAAAATGTCTGCTACCATTTCTTTGGTGTTGCAGTACATAATTTCAAATTCTTTTCGCTCTACTTTTTCTTGTACAAAGTGATACCGAATGTCAATGTGCTTGCTTCTGCCATGCAGTTCTGGGTTGTAGGAAAGTTTAATACAACTTTGATTGTCCTCAAATAGGGTGATAGCATGTGAGCTTTCGTGTTTAAGCTCTACTGGAAGAAGCTTTGAGAAAATAACTTCTTGCGTGCAGTGAAAAAGGGATATGGATTCAGCCTATGTAACCGAAAGAAATACGGTGTGGGGCTTAATCGGTTGCCAGGAAATGTACAATCCACACATATATGCTATACAGCCACACGAGAGATCGGCGTGTGCCTCCCCACATGGCGTGGGGTGGGAAGGGAGAGTGCCGCGTCCACTCTGCAATGGCTC
>NW_003303569.1:147319-154639 GCF_000142945.1 Phytophthora infestans T30-4 | reverse complement strand
TATAAATATACTCAGTTTACAATCTACCTTATTTAGGTCACTTCGCTCTCTTTAATTAAAGAGGGGACCTGTGAACTGCCGTTCACTGAGAGTTTGTATACTCTCGGAAGATTCCGGCATCGACACGTCCAAGCAGGCCGAAGGCACGCCTTACGCCGTGTTCAACAGCTTTGGCTGGAGCCGTAGCGCGGCCGTGCGCATCGAGCTTGCAGAGCTGGCTGCCGCGTTCGCGGCAGTACTCTATAAGCTAAGGGAGGTGGATTTTGCCACGATGGCCACCTCGGCTGTCCGGACCAAGCTCCAACAAGCTCTGGCCCTTGAGATCCCAGATACAGGAAGGGATCCACATGGCATGACGTCGGGAGGTGACCTGAAACGGGAACTGGATCCACCCCGGGACCAATTGAGAGAGGATTCAATCTGGACGGAGTTGACGGAAGGGAACTCGGACAAGGTAGAGCCTCGGTGGATCCGAGCTCAGCACGCGTTCGTGGAACTTAGGAACAGGATCGCGACGACGCCCAGCCTCCGCCTTTTTGATCCCAGAACGTTACCTACGGTAATAGGCTATGCTAGTGATTGGGCGGTCTCAGCAGCTTTGGTACAAGAACATGAAGGGGTCTGCCATCCGGTCACCCTCGTCAGCCGAACGCTAAAGCTGAACGAGTTGAATTAGGGAGCGGTGGAGAAGGAAATACTCGCACTCCTACGGGTATTGGATCTCAATTATAGCCTGCTGGTGGGGAGATCCATCCGGATCTTGACTCGACATTCCACGCTCGCCGCGTTTAATAAGTCGGGCGGTCTACAAGGACGGTTGGGACAATGGACAGCCTTACTTTCACCATGGACACTGGAGATCGTAAAATGTTCGAAAGGGGGAGACGAGATCCTGGGAGTTTTGGCCGCGAGCATCACACCCAGAGCCAAGATGGATGAGGCGCTGACTTGGGTCGCTCCTAAGAAAGAGCCCAAGCGCCAGATCCAGATCCCGATTCCGACGGTACAAGTGGATGAAGATCTGTATGTACTGAGCTTCGATGGATCCGCTCGCGTACGACGCGGAGGAGGAGCATACAGCGCAATACTGTGGAGCCTGCCCGGATGGGAAGTTGTACGGGCCAGATCCACTTATGCAGAGGGCCTCACCGTCAATGAAACAGAGTATAACGGGCTACTGCTGGGTTGGGATCTACTAAAGGGACAGGATCCAAAAAGGCTGGTGATTTGTGGAGATTCAAACTTGGTGATCAGATAGGTGCGAGGTGAGAGTGACTGCAAGGCCCCGGCCCTAACGCTGCTACGGCAGAAAGTGATGGTCCACCTGCGTGGTTGGATGAATCACGATTTGGTGCATATCAAGCGAGATTGGAATGCCAGTGCAGATAGCTTGGCCAGTGCCGCTTTACGGAATCGATGTGGTGTCGAAGTGGAGAGAGAGGCCGAGCATCAGGATCTCGTCACGCTGAACCGACTAGACGAGGTGTGTGTCGGATCCGGGAAAAGGACAGTACATATGATGGTTGTCACTAGGTTCAGAGGAAGGATTGGATCCAGCCCCCAGATTCTCGAGGAAACATTTGTGAAGGGAGTCCGCATTGAGCGGATCCTCAAAGCACAGAACAAGGAAGCGTGGATCTTGGGACTAAAGAAGTATCTGATGGGGGATGTACGAGACCTGAGTCGGGAGGATACTAAATCCTACAGTATTATCGCTACGGATTACGCAGTGGATCTGAATGACTTGCTCTTCTATTGCCCCCCCCTACGAAGAGAGTCAACGAGGATCGGGATGGGTTGATGAGATTGGTGATACCGGAAACCTTACAACAGGATGTCCTACACCACTATCACGCTAGCTTAGAAGGTGGACATCAGGGTATTGGTCGGACCTACCAACGGATCCGGGAATGTTTCCACTGGAGGGGACTATTCAAGAGTGTGCAACGATATGTCGATGAATGTGTGGATTGTGAGACAGGCAAGGGCAGGCCCACAATCGAAGGGGAGTCACCTGGGAATGTCCAAGCGACTTACGCTTTCCAAATCATAGCCATGGATCATATCCCCTCGTTGCCCAAGTCGTTCAAAGGAAACACAGAGTTGTTGATTTGGGTGGATCTGCTTACCGGATACGTGATAGCCAAAGCTAGTGCGTCTAGAACTGCGCAAACCATTGCCGAATCGTACGAGGAGTGCGTTTTCCGAAGATTTGGGGCTAGTGAGATGATTAGACATGACCGAGAGCCAGGTTTTATGTCTGATTTTTTTCAAGCTTTCAACCGGATCCTGGGGCAGAGATAGCGAGCAACCATAGCATATCGTCCCCAAGCTAACGGGTCGGCTGAGCGTATGGTGCAGACGATCACGAGGGCACTCAAGATGTAAGTCCAGGATCTGGATCAGAGGGACTGGGATGAGTACGCAGAGCGACTCCCCTTCGCGATGAATACCGCCCAAGACAGGATCCGGTGTGATACCCCATTTACTTGGTACATGGGTGGGATCCCAAATCCATCCTAGAAGCGGCTATTCCAGTACGTAGCATCAAGAAGAGAAACCGAGATCCAAGGCGATGGCGATACCAAGTCCAGAAGTACTCCCGGCAAGCCAGATCCCAGATGAACGAACGGCTGCGGAGTGCGATACAGGATCGAGCGGATCGACACAACGAAGATGCCCGTCCGCATCAAATCCAAGTGGGATCGCAGGTGTGGCTTTATTTGGACCGAGTGTAAGAAGGTTACGCCCGCAAAGTGGCCCATCTATGGCATGGACCGTTCCGGGTGAGCGAAAAAATAGGAGAACACGCGGTGAAGCTGGAAACGGCAGGTACTGAATATCGCCTGTTCCCTGTAGTACACGTATCCAAGCTGAAGTTGGTCAAAGAATATCCAGATCGGCCGCAAACCCGTCTTTCGGTGGATGGATCCGACCGCGTCGACTTCGACGAAGTCCTTCTACCGGAGGATAGTTGAAATGTGGACCTCGAGGCCGACGAGTTCGAAGTCGAGAAGATCACCGACATGAGGTCAGGGAAGCGAACTAGATACGGGCGGATTTACCGTGAATTTCTGGTGTATTGGCGTGGATATGACGAGCCCAGTTGGGTAGACGAGGCAGATCTGAACTGTGGAGCATTACTCTATGATTTCTTGCGGGATCGTACGAATCGTAACAGATTCGGCGTGATGCAGTCTCATGAAGAAGAGTAGGAAGGGGATCCATGGATGTGAGTTGGTCATGTCGATGGGAAGATGAAGAAGGGCCCACAGGAAGGGTGTGGGCCAGGAGGAGGAGGATCGCTGATGTGAGTTGGTCACCTCGGAAAGAAAGAGTAGACGAATCTACAGGAGAAGAGTGGATTACGAGGAAGAAGTGAATGTTTATGCATACGAGTGACGTCTACGTGCGAGGATTCCTGCTTGATCTCAAGCGCGAGCTTTCAAGAGCCCGAACTATACTGACTCAATTGAAACTGGGTCGTTGGCGCTAGATCCTGATACAATCCAAGCGTGGATCCAACCGGAGCCGGGATCCAGCCCAGATCCAGGTGTACACTGAAAGGGTGGATCCAGCCCAGATCCAGGTGTACACTGAAAGGGTGGATCCAGCCCAGATCCAGGTGTACACTGAAAGGGTGGATCTAGCCCAGATCCAGGTGTACTCTGAAAGGGTGGATCTAGCCCAGATCCAGGTGTACGCTGAAAGGGTGGATCCAGGCCCAGATCCAGGTGTACGCCGGTAGACTCTGACTGGATTCCTCAGCCGACGAGGGGATGTTACAGACATATTCAAGTAATGGAGTGTGGATTATAATAGCTTATGCAAAAAGGCTAGCTCGACCCAGTTTCCAGTCGCTAGTTACTACTACGAAACGAATCCACGAAGGCTGAAACTGGGGGCGTGGCGTCAAAGAGTGATAGCAGTCAGGTAGTCTTGGGCTGAACATTGAAGAGCTTGCCCACCAGACGCTGGATCTGGCGTCCTGGGTGTTGGCTCGGGTCCCCGCGAAACTGGATGCGCCAAGGCTCGGCTTCGTCGATCTCTCGCAAGGCTTCCAGTAGGTTCGTGGGTTCTGGGCGATGGTGGTTGGGATCCTCCAAGTTAGCTTGACGGGATACGGATCCCGGAAACCAAGTTACCTTTTCCCCGCGTCGGGGAAGGTGCAAGAAGGATGGATCCAACAAAATATCCACGTCACACCAACCGTCCTGGATTACCAACACGAGGATCACGAGAACTTTCTTCCAAGACCGACCGGCATGACTACGTCTGTTGCCACACTGCTTGTTGAAGTTGGACAACCAAGTCGAACCCTGCAGTTGATTCCAAGAGATGGGGAACCGGTGAGTTCCCTCCCATATAGCAACTCGGTGCTTGGAAACAAAATCCCGGAATGCTCGAACGAACAATCCGAGACGCCCGCGCACATCACCCCTGAAGCTAACCGGATCCACCAGTGTGGTTGCCAGCGTATCCCACGGGGCAGCATTTTGCAGCTCTTCCACGTGAGGTCTGGTGATGAGCGAATCCACATATTCGGCCGTCGGGATGACATCCGCTTCCCGAGGGAATATCCATTCAGCTCGAAATGGCAGGTCAGGAAACAAGACAGTGATCTTCATTGAAATAATGGCGACCCGGTTCAATTTCGTGGCGGACCAAGGCTCGATGTCTCTGGTGGCGAAGGCCACAGAAGCACGCCGACCAGGAATGAAGGCAGCATCCGGACCGAACGGGGCCACGGGGAGCATCCCTGGCAACCAAGAGTTAGGAGGAGCAGGGATCAAGACAGATCCAGGGGATCCGCCACCATGAGGTGATCCCCCTCCACCATCGCATCCCGACCCACCATCACTGTCGGTCTGGATCGCAGATCCCGCAGTGCCGGCCCCAGATCCGGCTGTATCAGTGATTTGCGGAGGTGGTGTCGAAAGAGATCTCCCCCTTGCTTCGGATCTGGGCTGGGACAAGGCCCGCCGCGTGCCTTCTTCCTAGGCATCATCAGCGACTCGGGCCTCCTCTGAATCCTCCGGACTTTCGTCGTCATCGTCGTCGTCATCGTCATCGTCGTCAGGCCTGAAGGAATAATGGCCGGTGGACAGTGTACGCTTTGAGGACGATCGGATAGGAGGCCCCGAGCCGTCGGACCAATACGATCCCTCTTCCTCGTCGTCCTCCGAGCTCCACGTCCACAACCAGTGGGGATGACACGTTTGGCTTTCCCTTTCCCAGATCCAGTTCCGACAGGCGGAGAGCCGGTAGATGCTGGTCGGGGAACGGTAGGTACCGTCACCGAAGGGCCAGCAGTGGATCCCGACTGTGACGAGCCGGACTTGGCCGTGGATGCGACTAACCCCGTCGTAGAAGGGGCAATCGCCGTGGATCCAGCCGAAGCCACTGCCTGGGACGACGGCGCGATAGTGGATCCAGTCTTGGACGTAGATCCCGTCTTGGGCGTAACGGCGGATCCAGTCTTAGACGCCTTGGATCCGGCCTTGGACGCCGATCCCGACTTTGAGACTGCGCCGGATCCAGTCTTGGACGCCTTGGATCCGGCCTTGGATGCCGATCCCGACTTGGATGCCGCGGATCCCGGCTGAGAGGCAGCAGCGGACCCAGCCTTGGGTCCAGATTCAGACTTTGACGTGACAGCAGTGGATCCAGCCTTGGGTCCCGCATCCGTCTTGGACGTAGCTACGAATCCGGCTTTAGACGTTGATGCTGGTTTGGATGTGGCGATGGATCCAGACTTGGATCCAGCACCGGACTTTAAAGGGGAGGCGGAAGGCTTGGACGTGGATATGGATCCCGCCTGGGAGACTGTTTTGGAGGCCGAACTGGTTATGGGCTTGGCCTTGGGAGAAGCTCGGGCATGCTTGTGGGGACGGGGGGATCCAGTGCTAGGAGCAGGGGATGCGCTACGCGGTCGTTTCGCAACCGATGGATCCGCTCCACTTAAAGACGGTAGAGAAACAGAGACGCTAGCAGCAGGAGAGGATCCAGACAGAGGAGGAAGGGGATCCGAGATAGCAGCAGTCACCAGAGTCAGTCGTCGGCGCGCCAAGGCCCGCTCCGATAAGTCGCGATCGCGCTCTAGACCTAGCTGCTGGTGCTGAGCATGAGCAGCAGCGAGCTGATCCCGGAGTTTTGTTGCAGTCGCCTCGGCATCCTTCAATTTGTCACCTGGATCGACATAACAAGTGAATATGGGGTTACTAGCAGGAGGCAAAAGAAGATCCACGTACTAGTGCGACGGAGCTTGGATTCTAGCTCCGTTTGCGTTCGCTTGGCATCCGCCCACTCGGTAGCCGCCTTGTCACGCTGAAGTTCGGTGTCCACCAGCTTTGCCTGGATCTCGTCACGCATTTGAGTCACGCGTACGAATTCTTCAAGCGCGTAATCTCGCCCAGCAGGGGCTTTCTCGAGTGACTCCTTGGTATCTTTCAGTTCCTCAGAAAGACGAGCCAGAGCCAAGTCCGGCGACGAGGGAGGTGCATTCGGCGCGGAGGACCCTTCACTCGCCGACCCTAATGCAGATCCGCCGTGGGTGGATCCCACATAGTCGTTAGTCACCACCTCTTCTTGAGTCAGGCGCAACTCGTCGCGGAGCCGATCCAAGCTCTCGTTCGCGGCCGCACTAGCAGTTTGGTAATCCTCCAGATCCCGCTCGAGGTCATGGATCGGGGATTGGAGCTGGTGGATCTCGGATCCGGCGAGCGCCATCTCCCCAAGGAGATGGTCATTGTCGTCTCGCAAGCCATCCCGCTGACGGGAGGCGCGATCCAGCTGTCCAGTCAAGTCGCGGATCTCGACCGCTTGATCGGCCAACAAGAGTCGCACGTCCTGCGAACGAGAGGCCGCACGGTGCTCCCATCCTTGGATCTCCATAGCCTGGTCATGGACCTGGGCTCGCAAGGTTTGGAGTTGGGTGGCGTGCGAAGACGCAGCTTGGTCGCGAGTTTCTTGGGCCGTCTGAAGCTCCGCCGTCAAGGTTTGCACCCGATCGGAAAGTGCCTGGGCTGGAGCCCGCAGATCGGTGGGTGACATTGAGGAAGGGCTGACCGGAGGAGTGGTGGATGGGGCCTTGCCCGGCGATTTGCGGGTACGCTTGGTGGAAGACATGGGTCACGTAGAGGAGGAAAGCGGTTGTGGATGCTGGGAGTGCACGTCGTGCACCCCTGTTCGTGCAGCGGCGGACGCACGTACTGGAGGCGATTGTGGGTAAAAGGCATTCTCAGAAATAAGACAAATGGCACCCAGCAAGGTGTCTCTATCCCCGAATCAGTGACAATTTTCGAGGTGATTGAGAGAGGA
>NW_003303569.1:112404-146754 GCF_000142945.1 Phytophthora infestans T30-4 | reverse complement strand
TCGCGATATGTCCCAGATCCCATACTTCCGAGTCCGGATCCAAGGAGGGAGGATCCCGCATAGGACGACCTGGATCCGGTATTCAGGGATAATGGAGGTAGTGGATCTCGAACTTTCGTGGGACAATGGAGATCACAGACGGCCGCAGGACGATGTTGGATGATTGGAGAGCTCCTATCCATGACGAGTGTACACTTACCGCGAGGTGGATCTGAGCGACCTGAATCCGGATGAGTGTACCCATAATACGGTGACCATAACGATTACGCCATGGATCCGGTGGATCTTGATGATAATACAGCTGGGATGATGGGTCAAGGAGAAAAAGGACATGCAGTCGAGCCTGGTAGGGGATTTAGCAGGTAAAAGACATAGAAGGTAGAAATCCAGGCAGGTATAGGCTTAATTATCAATACAGACCTCAATTTGCACAGTATCACACAAGTGCCTTCCTGCCCTCAAGAATCGGAACTACATTGGCCGTACGAGCTCGGAGAAGGTTGGGAATTGCGAATGTAGTGTTGGTAGTGATAACTGGATAATATATTGGCCAGATCCTACAACCTAGTGAGCTTTTCCTATACACGTGCAGATCCGACAGGTTTACCGGATTTACTACTTGGCCGGCTACACCCTAGAGGCTCTCAACTCTCAAATCCCGTCACAGGAGGCGGCAAGTACGACGAAAAGAAAAACAAAGGCAAGGGAACACACCCGCAATGCAACACTACGGCCAGATCGACGATCTAGGCCCTGGATTCACTTAAGCTCGAGTATTCGCTTAGGATCCAGAACCAACCACGGACGCAGAGTGAAGCGTTTACCACTGCTGCTCCACCCCATCCCCACGTCTCGCCAAGACACTCAAGCTTCACCACTTGAACTCTTCGGAAGTTACCGAGAGAGCAAGATCCCCGCCCTACCGACGGGTACACAAGGTGAGGAAAGTTCAGCAGAACACGGATCATCGGGAGACCCCCTCCGTTAGTCGGTGTCTGGGCGCAGTTGATAAGTTGGATCCAGCAATCTCGCAAATTTTGCTGATCCCGCTACACCACACCAGGATCATATAATATGGATCCATATCGAGAACAGTGAGCTGTTCGAGGCTGGCAAAGTCTTCAAACGTAACGGCCAGATCCACTTGAACGTTGGGGACAGTGATTGCCTTCCCGTCGTCCAGTCGCGCTGACACCGTCCCGTTGCCCTTGCTTTCTCTCAAAGCATCAAACAATTTGTTGCTACTACGAGCAACCGTCTGGCGGTGTGAAAAATTCTTCGACGCCCCAAAATCGATCAAGATTCTAAAGGGGTGATCGTATCCCCGTACACATCCGTGTACTACACGAGCCACCCGCCGCTGCCCTTCGCCGATTCGAGAGTGCAATGGCTATCAGGGGCTAAGTCCCCGCGCACCCATCACGAAGACTTAGTTCTTCCCCAGTAGGGCGCCCCGCCCCTACTGGTTTCCGTCCTTCCCCTGTCCCCGGGATCCTGGCTTCTGCCAGCGACCCTGGATGACGGATTTGGGGAAAGACCGTCTGCGGAGTCTTTCCGCGGGACAGTCGCGCTTGAAGTGGCCCATCTTCCTGCAGCCGAAGCAGCGGATGTCACGCTGTTCGGCGGACCCGAGTTCCATGGGAACTGGTCCGTTGGGTCTCGTTCGACCGGGAGTCGAGATGGAACTCCCAGGCCACGCTGAGGCCGGCGTACGCGCCTGGCGATGGCTGTACTATTCCTGAAGAGCCACTTGAATCGCCTCTTCAAGGGTGTTTAACTGCACCCGGAAAAGCTGAGTGTGTGCGGGGCCAACGCGAAGGCCGTCCATGAACACAGTCATCTTGATGTGTTCGTTGAGTGGGTTTCCCACTAGGGACGCCGTAAGCTCCCGTATCTCTTGCACGTACTCGTGCAGTTCACACCTCCCTTGTTTGCACGAGAGGAAGCGCGAACGTTGGCGGTGCTCGTAGTTCGCCAGGAGGAACGCGGCTCGGAGCTGTTCACACAGCTGAGCCTAGGATGTGAAACATCCAGGGGATGTTGCCTCCCGTGTGTACACCCAACGCTTAGCACGGCCGCTAAGGTTGGAGAGTGCAAAAGCAACACGAAGTTGCTCGGTCGAGATCAGAGCCGCGTCCATCGCGAGCTCTACTTCTCGGGCCCAGAAGTGAAGGCTCTCGCCTTCCTTCCCTTCATACGGCTTAACCTTCAGCCGTATTGGCGTCGGGTGAGACGGATTTGCTTCCGCCGCCGGAGCCTGCAGGTTCTTCCGCACATGCGCGATGAGCCCCTGCTCGTACGCGTCAAACGCATTGACGCGCTCGAGTTACTCGGCTGGTGTTGACACCACCAGGCTCTGCAGGGCCTCCATCCCGAAGATGCCTGCCATCTTCCGAACCGACTCGAACTGAGAGTCGTTCATATGGGAGAAGTCGTTCCTATCCATGGCAACGAACTTCGGAGAGGTTCATGTAGTCTACCCGCGGTGGCGTGGACTGACTACGAGTGCTACCAAGTGTGACGGGGTCACACAGCACCTTGCGCTAGAGGAAATTAGCTTCCGAGAGTATACAAACTCTCAGTGAACGGCAGTTCACAGGTCTCCTCTTGGTCTAAAGAGAGCGAAGTGACGTATTTAAGGTAGAATGTAAACTGAGTATATTTATAGGTAGATAAAGCTTGGGTTTAATACAAACTATAAGTCACCTATTGAAATGCAATGTCATCAACCAATGGTTGGCTTTGGACGACCTTGGTACCTTGTACCAAATATCCCGAAGTATGTCGTGACATACTTCTGAAGTGTGACGTGTCACACTTGATGTAACCAGGGGTAAACTTAGGGCTACGTACCCCGTTACACTAGGGGCTCAGGGTTTTGTAGGAATAATTGCACGGCTTACTGGTAACTCACCATTTTGTAGCGAATGGTCTAATTTAAAACCAGATTTATGAAATTAAAGAAGTCGATTTAGGCACATAGGGGCTCATAGTTTTTGGAATAATTATTCACCCGGAGCCGGGAAGGCAAACAGCTTGAATAAAAACTAAACTACCGCCGCGTAGCGGCGGCGCTCGGCTAGTTATATAAATAGCAGCAACGACTTAGACAGCGAATAGAGCGCGCAAAGTCAATGAAGTGAACAATACATGCACTTTATTACCGGTAATAGGGGGAGTCGAACATTGCAAAAAACGTGCTCAAAATTTCCTTCGGATAATGCTCACATTTTTGACAACGACCTGCACACTTTGAGTACCGTATTTCGTATGTAGACCGATACACCCCATGTTATGAGGGATACGTTCCTCTTCAAAAATGACTTAAAAAACTGAAGAAACAAAATCTCTTTTTTTTACAGTTGTCTCTTCGATGAAGAAACAAAATCGTTATTTTTAGATAGTTGTCTCTTCGAAGATGTCCTGAACGGCGAAGTCATCACTTTCATCTACCGGTTGCCCTTCTAGTAGCGAGAGTTTCTCGTGTTGGGCCACCAGCTGACTCGATGCAATGCAGCTCGCACTCGGCTCCAGCTTACTTCGCTTAAACCCATTAGAAAATGTAGTAGCAGGAAGTGATTTCCACGCATGCTGAATCCAGTCACATACCAGTATCCTGCTGGGTCGACGCCGCTTGAATGTTGTGCCAGCAGCTCATCGACATCCGCTGGCTGCGAGACAGCGGTCAGGCTCTTCGGCACTTTCATTAGCACTACGTTGAGTGTTTTCGTACGATGCGCGGCTAGATTAGGGTAGAAGTGAGAGATGGTGGCTCGTATAGCTCCCGTCGTCTTTAACATCACAAGAACCGCTAGCTTCTTGTTAACTGATTCAGCATAGAGCTTGTATTGCTGCGCGTGGCGGCCACGTCCTCCTCGTCGGGTCTTCCTTTTGGCTTGACACGAACCCATTCGCTTGTAGTGAAATTTCTGAAATTTGATAGTCATTATTTCATTTTAGTATCGTGTATCGCTCGACATGCGATTTTCCTGGGATATCAGTTCTAAATCAATGATTCGCTGCTGGGTGGGGTGTACAGGGAGGTAGCGGCAATAAGAAAGGGTTCAGCGAATTAAGTACTGAAGGCGGATACGTTACGTACGTCAAAACAAATCGAGGAGGTCTCAAATGTACTGTATTAAAGAATTAATATATTACTCGATCGGATTAAGTAGATCGTCAATTTCACTACATCAATGTATAATCCAGCACGTCTCCAGTAGCTTCTAATGTCTCGGGACGACACCTCGTTCGCGGCATCACATATCCACTGAAGCGCTTCGGATGGTACGATATTGTACGGGTCCGTGTACCCGTCAACTAAATGTAGAGCTGCCGCTTGTGTCCGTGCAGCCATAAAGCGCTGCCATGACCACGCTATGACCCCTTGGTTTATAGGTTGGAGCGCCGCTGTAGTGTTAGGGCTCAGCATCCTCATTGTCACGCAGCTCGAGTCTCTTACGACGAGCAGCGTCGATATCCACGGAGCTGATATCCTCATCGATTCTTGAGGCCGTGGCGAGCCATAAAGTGGTGCTGCCAGTCGCTTTTGGTAAACTTGGGTTACTTTGCGAGAGGTATCTTCAAGATCTCAGCGAACTCTCGCGCAAGCTACCGCAGCCCGTCGCGATTCAAACTCTGCCAGCTGCTCCACCAAATACGTCTCCAGCAGAAACCACGTGGGTGACGAGGCCTTCTTGCTGTCTAAATAGTCAATAGATGTTGAGAGCAACTGTGCCTCCCTCTTCAGCAGCTACGACACAGTATGGATGGAGGGTGGCTTTAGACCAAAGTTTGGTAGCCCGAACGCGGGCTGGGCCCAGACAGCGAGCTTGCGGTGGCTCCACGCAAGAGACTTGGCGCAGACATGAAGCTGTTGCAGCTACGTGAGGCAAACTGGGGGAGCGAGACACAGCGCATTGTGTCAGCGAAAACGTAGGACGGGCTTTTCGTCGAGCACACGCAGTGCGTGATGCCGAGGAGGGGGTGGGTTCTTGGTTGTTTCGATTGTGGGCGGGAAATTTGATATTCAAAATCAAAAGAGTGAACGTCACTTCGTTTCAACTACCTCAGTACTTATACTGAGGTCCTGTATAAACACATAAAATAAAATGGCAGAGATATTAGGTTTTGACCCTTTCTTATTGCCGCTACTCCCTGTATCGATCTATTAATAGTAGCGGTATCGGTCTACATGCGAAATACGGTAAGCCACCCACAGAGGTGGCTTACATTTAAAATGAGCTAGCCCTTTTTATTTCCTAAATAATCCTCCCCAGACGGGCATGGAAATGGAGGAAGGCGCGTGTATGGCTGCGTCGCTCTGCACCCGTCTCCGGCCAGAAGTCGGATTCCTCCAGGTGCGTCGTGCAGCACACATGTTGGCGATAGATGCGGCACAGAAGGCTGTAAGATGACGCATGGCGCGTCACCGGGCTCTCCGACCTTCTATCACTACGTAGAGTAGGTGCCATTGGCACAGACTTGTAGGGCAGTAGGAGTAGAGCAGTAGGAATTAGAATGTAAGACACGTGAGTGACGGGTAAAGTACCACGACAGGACCACGGCGTTCTGGTGCTTGCTGCCTCTCATTTGTTGTGCGTACACCACGGCAAAAGCAGTTGTGTGAGTGAGAGCTGCCAGCACCTGAACTTTCATGTTCTGCAAAGTTAGATTAGCACATACTCAACCTAAGATAGTCTATAGAAAGCTAAGTATTTCACCATCACCTGCAACGCAGTTGCAATTGCTCACCGCCACCAATGTCGTCCTTCATACAGTCCTTGGTATCTTCCGCACGCAGCTCGCACGTGAGCGCATTGCAGACCGGTACGCCGGGTTACAGTACAGGCATAGACACGCGTAGGATTGTAGGTCGGATCGGTAGAACTGGTATTGCCAGTATCTTGGGCTGTGGCAATGACGTCTGGCACTGGACACTGGCAGACTGTAGCAAGTAGCATCTCACAGTAGCAGGATAGCATCTTACACTCCCACTTGATCTCGGCGATGCAGTGCCGAATCGACGCGATCACATCGCTTCATCCATACACACACCACTAAGAAAAGTCGTACAATAGCCACCACCACCGTAATTTGCTAGCTGCATAGTCTCCCACTCGAATCACACATGTGCGCAGTTGATTGCATGCTAGTGTTGTGGTACAGCCACACGGAACTGGTTCAACCAGTCGGCACACAGGCACACTACATGTCATCATCGTTAGTAATGTTTTAATCCGTCGTACTTGACCGCAAAGCAGATGACGCAGTCAAGGTATCATGCATCGCAGTTGACGCAGATGTAGCCTTTTCATTTACAGTGGCGGCCATGTCACTGTTTGCCACAATAGGCAGTACCTTCAGCATCTTTCGGAATCGAGAGGACTTGGCCACCGCAAGTGGTTTGGTCATGATGTCTGCCACCATGTCCTCCGTCCCGATGTGTTGCGTAATGATCCGTTTGAGTTCCACATTCCGCCGCACCATGTGGTATTTGTTGTCAATGTATTTTTGCTTGATGTACTTGCCGGGTTTTGTAGTTAGAGAGATGGCTCCCTGGTTATCTCCGAGTAGTACAGGTAGTGTGTGTTTCCACGTGAGTTCTCGGCAGAGCAATGCAAGCCACAGCAAGTCCTTTGTAGCTTTAGCCATTGCAACGTACTCAGCTTCACATGTGCGCTGAGCATTGATTTCTTGTTTCATTGATGCATAGGAGACGACATTTTCGTCCATTGTCGTCACGTATCCACTGATGCTGCGGCGGTCAACGGGATCATTAGTATAGTCAGCATCCGAATAGCAACCCACTTGTAGGTCACTTGCTGACGCAACCTCCATCACAAGACCAAAGTCACGAGTAGCCTGCAGGTAGCGCAATACCCGCTTGGCTTGCGCGTAGAGTATGGTCGTAGCTGGCAAATTATTTCCCGAGATGTCTGGTTGCGTGTGCGATGTCAGGCACTTACAAGATACTCAAGCGCACCAACCAGCTCTCGGTAGGGCAGGTACTCGGTCGTAGCAGGAACAACCGCCTTTGAGGGTGTCAGAGCTTCAGGCGTAGTACACCCGTTGCACGTCTCCATGTGAAAACGCTTGAGTACTTCGAGCACGTACTGTTTCTGGCAGTAGATAATCTGTCGACTGGGTCGGTTGATCAAGATCTCTTCACCTAGTAAGTACTTCATGGTTCCCATGGTCGTGAGCTCAAAGGTTTCTTGCAGCGCAGCTGCAATTCGAGCGCACAGCTCACGTGGACCCATTAGCAATAGGTCGTCCACGTATACAGCTAAGAGCATAGTCACTTCTCCATCCTTCTTCAGCGCGTACAAGCCGTAGTCCGACTCCAGTCTTTCAAGCCCAAAGTCAGCAACTTGGCATGTAGAGTTCGGTTCCATACGTTCGGTGTTTGTTTAAGTTCATAGAGGCTCTTCAAGAGCTTACACACAAACGCTGGCCCATCCGTTTGAAAGCCTGGTGGTTGCTCCATGAACATCAACTCA
Source organism: Phytophthora infestans T30-4 (assembly GCF_000142945.1). Taxonomy (NCBI): domain Eukaryota; phylum Oomycota; class Peronosporomycetes; order Peronosporales; family Peronosporaceae; genus Phytophthora; species Phytophthora infestans. The sequence continues at coordinate 139,252 of NW_003303569.1, read as the reverse complement.
TCGAGGTCCCCATAAAGAAATGCGGTCTTTACATCGTACTGAAGAACTTCCCATCCTCGTTGAACGGCGAAGTAGATAGCGACACGCATCGTCTCAAACCGGATTACCGGTGCGTAGGTCTCACTGTAGTTCACGCCCAGTTGTTGTTTAAAGCCATGAATCACGAGACGAGCTTTAAACCTTTTCACACGCCCTCATTCGTCACGCTTAACAGCGAACAACCATCTGCACGTAATAACCTTGACGCCCTTAGCTGCCGCGCGTGGCATAATTTCCGTGTCTTATGTCGTTTCAGTGACTGTAGTTCAGCAAGCATCGCGGCCTTCCACTGAAACCAATGCTTACTCCGACGTGCCTGCTTGTAGGTCGTCGGTATCTCAATGTCCATATTGACAGACATCACGTTGCCCACCACATAGTCAAGAAGCCGCACACTTGGCTTCTGCGTCCGTCGAGGTCGCTTGAGACAGGGTTGAACAGGAGGATCTCGAATCTCAGAGTCTTTCGTCTCCTTCTTTTCCGTTTCAAGTTTCTTTCGCGTCTTTCGTCTTCGTCGCTTGCTGGACTTGGGTGCCGCAGATGGCTCCTTCGTCTCATTGTTCGTAGCAACTTCAACTGGTGTATCTACACCGGCTGGTGACTCTACTCTCTGTTCTTTAGGTAAGTCGTCTTTCGCACTCCCATTGGACTCATGCTCTTTGTCCTGTAGGTCATCAGCTATCGGCACCATCTCGAGCTGCTTCGTCACATTCAAGGACTCAGAGGTCCAACCAGGCAGGTACGTCTCCATACTAGTCTTGATGCGTGCCACCGGAACACTATCAGGCAGCTGATGATGACCGTCGTGATATGCGTTCTCTAGGAGTTGTTTTACGTAAGTGTCGTCACTTGTAAACTCCTCGTGAAATCGCGTGTTTCGTCCACGTGCAGTCACGACTTGAGCCGTCTTCAAATCCAGCAATTTGTAGCCGTTGGTATCATGACTATAACCAATTAATAGAGATAATCGTGCTCTCGGCTCCAATTTTTCCTTCTTTTGTCTGGACTCAGGAGGGACACGCACGTGTGCCACACATCCTCAAGTCCGAAGCTCATCCACATCGGGTGTCACACTGTACAGCTTCTTGTATGGCGAGACCAGTTCTAGTGGTTTAGTTGGTAGCCAATTCAGCGTCGTAACAATGTGTAGAAGTGCTTCTCCCCATAGCATGTTAGGAAGATGTGTAGCGGTTAGCATAGCACGAATGCGAGGCAGCACGGTGCCATTCGCTCGCTCCATTACACCATTCTCCTGAGGCGAGTGCGCATTCGTGAGCTGCTACACAATCCCATGCTCATTGCAGTAATCTTTCAGCGCATTACTGGTGAACTCGCCACCCTGATCAGAGTGCAGTCTCCAAACCGTGAGCTTGGGAAACTGAGTCCTAAATTGATGTAGCAAAATCTTGACGTACAGTGTAGCCGCCCTTTTTCGTTTGAGTAGGTACGCCCACTTGAAGCGAGTAGCTTCATCAATGATTAATAGGAACATAGTTGCACCACCTTCCGTCGGTTCATTCATCGTGCATACGTCCATCATCAACATCTCTAGCGGTTCAGACTTCCGTTCAGGAATCCTTGCATAGGTCATCCGTTTAGTCTTGCTAGCAGCACAAGCAACACACTCGTAGGAGCTCAGACCTTGTGCATTCATCTTTACTCCGACATCGAGCTTACTTGACAGCTCTCTCACAGTGTCCATACTCATGTGAGCGAACCGTTGGTGCAGTAACTCCATCGGCTTTCTGCTGTCCATGTCTTGTTTTCGTGCTGCCCTCACCATCACTCCTGACACTCGCTCTGCCTTCAATCGGTAGATATTGTCTCGCATGGTAAACTTCAACGAAGTACCTGGCTTTGAGAGCCAAGCTGACTGCTGATCATCCGAACACAGCAACTTGTACTTCGCAGCCGTCTGCAAGTGACCGAGGCTGATAATTTTCACCTTTGCATTAGGAGTGTAGACCACGTCCTCGAGGAGGCGATCTTCTTGTTCCCCAGTTATCTGTCTTACAATGCGTAGCAAAACAGAACCACACATAGTTGCATGTTCCGATGTTCAGTTGGCAAAGTCAAGTCGGCAGGTGCGATCTTCTCGAATGGTAGTAAATAGAGACAAGTCTCCACAGACATTCGCCTGAGAGCCAGAGTCCAAAATCCACTCCACCCAATCTGAGTCATCAGGCTGCTTTCCTTGGTTTCGACCAATCGCATTTACCTGTCGAATTTCACCGGTACCATCATTCCCACAATTTTCACAGCGTCTAGGCGAGCTTCCACGACGACTTAGCGACAAGTTCCAACGTTGGTCATCGTTTCGCCGAAAGCGATCATTCAGTAGTGGCCCACGCGCAGGTGATGGTCCACTACGCCACGGCTCTTGCGGCTGGGGTCCGTAGTGACTTGGCGGCTGATTGTTTACTCGTTGCTCACGACGAGCAGACCAGCTGCGCCGACGCTGCTGTGATCTTCCTCTCGGTGAACGACTTCTTCCAGGCTGCGGTGGGCTTCCTTGTTGCAGGTTCCGGGGCGGTGAGCGACTCCATCTATGTTGCGGCGACCTTCCTCGTTGGAAGTCCCGGGGAGGTGAGCGGCTCCTTCCACATTGCGGTGATCTTCCTCTTTGGAAGTTCCGCGGAGGTGAGCGGCTCCATCCTCGTAGTGGTAGTGAATCAACTCGTCCTTGTCGAAATTCACTGCATCCTAGCTCATAAGGACTCATGTTGGACTGATATCCACACCCGTAATCTTGCTTAGGTCCTGGACGTCCACGTTGCGGTGATCTTCCTCTTTGGAAGTTCCGCGGAGGTGAGCGGCTCCATCCTCGTAGTGGTAGTGAATCAACTCGTCCTTGTCCAAATCCACTGCGTCCTAGCTCATAAGGACTCATGTTGGACTGATATCCACACCCGTAATCTTGCTTAGGACCCTTGACGTCCACGTCGCTCAACGTTAGGTCCACAATGATCATCCCCCGGCACAGGTGGACCCACTTGTAGTCCACCTTTGTTGTACCATAGCTCAGATCCGGGTCCTTGCGAGCTCTGCATCAGTCCTTGACCCAGATAGTACAGTGCAGTTCCCAAGGCAGGAGGTGGACCAAGTGACTGGCCACTCTCCCACTGGCTTTGCATCGCCGCTGGTACAGCAATTTACATCTCTTGATGTCCTGTATGCACTTGTCCATCCTTTTGTTCTTGTTCTCCACCTTGTATATGGTTAACAGGGAACTCTCAGTTGCAGTTGTTGTGGTGTCGCTGGCACGTTCGGGTGTACTGCATGTGTACACGTGGACTCGAGTCCGACTGCCGACGTCTTCACCTCTCCAGCCAGATTCTCATCTCCAGCCTCACTGCTCGCAGGTGTTGTCACAGAATACACGGGAGACATGTGTGCAGTCGACGCCGCACCACCATTGTTCCCATCGTTATTCGCCAGTCGTGTCGTCGCACACAGCGAGAGACCCGAAAATAGGGCTCGCTGCTCACTGTCATACTGGGCAGCTTCAACTCGTCTCACCGAGTTGATGAGGGAAGCCGGAGACTTCTTGTACTTCAACTTGTTGTTCAGTGTGGTGTAGTGATTTCTCCGTAGTTGCGGATTGTCACCCATCGACAAAGACGTGACACCGCCCAAGATGTTCAAGCGACGAACCCTCGGTCAGGTGATGTACGGAGACGCCAAGGTGCAAGGGACTCGACGGCGTCCGCCCCCGAGCCTTCAACAAGTATCGGATACGGCCATATGTCACTGAATCTAGGCTGTCCTTATTATTAATAATGGACTGGCCGGATTCGCATTCAGCGGACCATCTACTGTACGAACCCTCAGCGGCGGTTGGGATGAGTTCGCGGAAGACTCAGCGACCCTTGGAAGGCACGTTCACCGTCTGGGACAGGGCGCGGACCGTTAAAGATACTCATGCGACGGTGCAGACGACGCTTGGCATGCAAGAAGATCCATAACGGATCATTGTTCACTTGATATTTGTATACTTGATTAGGACTTCTTATTAGGAATAGACCCGAAAGGGTAAGCTTAAATACAGAACAGAATTTCCACTCAAGCACACAGAGCGACGTCCGGCTTCAAGATAAGCGTCTGGTCAAGCTTGTTTGAGTGTGTTATGCCTGTTGGTGAACTCGAAGCTCTGTAGCGAGGGCTCATCCGGCAAGGCCAAGAGACTGTGTATTTTGGCCGATTACTATCGGGAGGTTTTACGTGACGGCTTATTGTTGCCTATTTGCACGACTGGGAGTGCTTGTATTGCATCCCTTTTATTCTTCCAACCGAGTGTTGAACACTCGGTGATCTCGTAAAAGGCTTACCCGTGCCTGGTACCCTTTCGCTGTTGATCCCACGAGGATTCAAAACACCTGCTAGCTACGCTCGTGCTAGTAGCGTGTTTATATTTTTACTGGTTGGCCTATATAAGTAGTTTACAAGGTCCAGTTTGTCCCGGTGCAAGGGCAGAACTGGGGTCTTCAGGTCCGCCCGAACGATCGTTTACTATCCTAGTAGACGTATTGTTGTGGTAACATCCTAACTACATTTGTAGCTAGAGTTCACGTGGGAATTCCAACACCACAACTGGTGCCGCGACCCGGTAACAGATTGTGATCATTGTGAACTGTTTGTATGGCCTTCCCGTTTACGAGCTAACAAGAGAAGAAGAACAAGAAAAAGACAAGAAACATGGCGAAAGGACAACCGACGGTACCAGTTACGCCTGCCAAGTCTGGCGGAGCTCGCAACGAGAGTTCAAGCCCGGCTGCGCGCTTTGCAGCCGCCACCGAGCTTCAGTGAGCTTCGACGACGAAGAGGACATCGGTCCTGACGCCCACGATTATGAAGATTACGAAGACAAGACGCCGGCTCCAGAGCCAGGCGCAGCGACGCCGGAGACGGCCACGCTATCATCGGGGCGGAGCGGGGCGACCAGGCCTCTTTCGAGGAACCTCGCCGACGAGCTCGATGATGTTGCGGGACCGGAACCCGCCTACGAAGATTATGACGATGGGACCGAAGGTTCTAAAGCTTCGGTGGCGAGTGCAAAGCATTCAGCACTGCTGAAGGCACCTCGCCCACCTATCAACGGTGATACACCAGCCGCCAAGCGCGTTTTCGACCGCGTACAAGCGCTGATGCAGAATGATGAGTGGATGCAGCTGTTCAAGCCCATCCCCAAGAAAAAGGCCGACTGGCCTGCGCTTGCGCAGGAACTTCAATACCCAGTCAACTCGGTTTCGACTAGTCAAGTTGCCGAGGATTCAGTTTCGCTACTGTTGTCGCTGGGGTTCGAGAACGAGACGTACCCATCGACGATGTCGCTCCAGGATTGGAGTCCACATGAAGCCGGAGCTGCTCTCCAGAAATGGAAGAAGAAGCTTCGGAAGGCGTTTGGCGCTGTTGGCATCAATGCCGGAAAGCAGCCTGTGAGTCGACCGATGATTCAAGATGAAGATCCGTCTAAGATTCCACTGCCGCCGACGCCCCAACGACTCGTTCGTACTCCTCCGACCAAGCGTGGAGATGAGCGTGGTGCCTTTGGCACTACCGAAGCTTCACCGTACTTTCAAGACTCGCACATGGTTACGCCACGTTCGGAGAGCCGTATGCAACGTATTTACGCTGGTAACGAGGGTTCGTTCGGTCACCGAGGCGGTGCGCGAGCTCCCAAAGGTGGTGCCGGACGTCGTCAAGTCGACAGCGATGGTTCGTCCAGTGACGATGACATTTTGGTGCGTTCATTCGACGAGGAAGATCCTCAAGTCGAGTTGATGCGTCAGATGAATGAGCTGGCGACGCTGAACGACGTGGACCCGACACCGAGGATTGAAATGGCGTCGCACCGACCATTGGATCGCATCACGCCGTTCTCAGGCTCTCGCAACAAGAGCGAGAACTGTATGCAGTGGCTCCGTGGGTTCGTCTATGAAATGACTGGAACCCACACAGATGCCGACAAATGGTGCATTCCATTTGAGCTAAGTCTCCGGGACGGAGCTATTCCTTGGTTCCGTCAACTTCCGAAGAAGACGAAGCGCAAGTGGAAGCTGTTGAGCGACGCGTTCATCCGCTACTACTGCTCGCAGTTCACTCAGACGGCACTGTCGCGTTACCACTCCGCCAAGCGGGAACGTAATGAACATCTGTGCGACTACATAAACAGGCTGAATGGCTACGCTCGGACCGCCCGTCTACACTTCGAGAAGAGTGGTCGCGACGCGAAAGAACACGTACAGCAGTTCCTGGCAACATGCGATGATGACAAGCTGGCGGAGAGTCTCTACCACGCTCGGGTCGCCGACATTCACGAGCTCGAAGAGATCATCGAAGATGTTCTCAAGGGCAAGGAGAGAATGGCCAAGCGTGACAGTGAGTACCGATACTCCAAGAGCCGTGACGCGCGACGCGACGATGGGTACGCCCGCAACAATCGGCGCGATGACCGTCGCCGCGATGACAACCGCAACAAACCAAGAGTGACACTCATTGAAGCCACGGTGGACGACCTACTAGCTGAATTAGAAGGTCGTGAAGCTGCTCAAGGGGGCACCGAGTATTCAAACGAAGATCCGAACGCTTACGACGATGTCCAAGATGAGTACAACGACTTTCAGCCCGATAATACGGATGGAGATTTCTCATTGGATGAAAATGACCGATACCTCTTCGCTGCTAACGAAAACGAGCGCCGTGCAGCTGCGGAAGGCACCTACGCACGTTCAGACAACCGTCCACCGCGTGGAAACGCGCCTGATCGCGAGAATGGCTTCAATCAAGATCGCCGAGGTGGTGACCGTGGGTTCAATCAGGACCAACTCGGTCGACGTGACTTCAACCGCGACAGCCGACGCCCACAGTACGGACCATGCGCGGTGTGCGGTGGCATGAGTCACTCCGCCCACTACTGTAACAAGCGATGCAAGTTCTGTAAACAATTCCACGATGCTGGACAATGTGAACTTTTCCGCAACTTCCAAGACCTTGCCAAGTTCGTGCGCACTAAAGACACGAAGGAGGAACTCCCGCCAGAGCTCAAGGCCGTCGTTCAAGAACGTCATTTAAACTAGGCAGCCCGCCAACTACAACTGGGTTGGTCCCTATCGGGCTGCCACAGTTAACCGAGCCTTCAATGGAAGCAGAGTGTATTTTTGCTTTCATGGGGCAGAGTGAATGGCCTGATAAATACGTAAAAAGTGTGAACACGACGGAAAATGAAAAGGAGAGGAGTAGAATCCTCGGTGGGGGTGTTGGAGAGAGAGTGGAGTGTGGTGATGCTGATAAGGGCACCAGCGAGGGCTCGCTAGGCTTGGTTTCGAGAGCAGCGCGAGACGAGCCCAAGGGTCCCTCCAAGATGATGAAGTTGAACCCTGGCGAGAGACAGGGGTGGTGGTCGGCTATGAAATTCGACCGACGGATCGGAATGAGAGCTCTGGTGCAAGGGGCAGTGAACGACCAGCGAACGAAGATCCTCCTTGACACGGGAGCGAACATTAGTGTGATCACTGACGCCTTTGCCAAGAAGTTGCGACTCCGAAATGTACCCGATCACGGACGCCGCATTGAGATTCAAGGTATTAACGAAGGCAAGGTGTCTACGACGCGGCGAGCGTGCGTCAAGATTACGCTTGGATGGGAGATGGTGTACGAGTTCGAGATGTGGGTAATGGCGCATAGTGCAGGCGTCGACGTGGTACTCGGGACCGACGTTATGATCCCAGCTGGGATCCGGTTGGACCTGTTCCACGGCGCGGCGCAATTATCGCACGAAGTTCAAATCCCACTGATCAAGACCAAGAACATGACCGACAGCGAAGAATACGGCTCCCATGTTAATGCCGGGCCGCCCGAACGTTTGGACATTCAAGCGCACGAGTGGCGAGAATATCAACTAGCGAAGCGTCAAGTCGGGCTGGAAGAACACGTACTATGGGTCCGTCGAACGAACAAGTTAATCCCGTCAGTGACGAGGTTTCGACGTGGACGGCCTCAGAGCATTGGATTGACCAACGTGTCTGATCGAACTGTGTACCTATCAGCACACGACTCGATCGCGATGTGGATCCCAGATGGGGATTTGCCACGAGGTGGCGGCTATGTGCGTCTGGAGTCCAAGAAGTACAAAGCCTGGCAAGTTTTGGCCTACAAAGGTTGTAGAGACCGCGAGCTCTTTCAGCGTGAATGTGAAATCTACGAACAATGGCTTGCAACTCAGCCTTCGGCAGTTGATCGACCAGATTATCCAGAACCCAGTGGGGTACTAGCACGGCCTCTAGAAGACTCGCTAGTGGATTCTAGTGATCGTCTGACGTGTGCAGAACGTTGGGCACTGATCCTGGAGGAACGTGAGCGAGTGGAAGCCTGTCCGGCGTCTGGGGTGACAGCCGGGGACTCGGCCGACGGTCAACCTTCCGAAGAGCCTTTGGACACGTACACGACAACCCATGGCGGAGGCAATATTGCAAACAAAGCCTCGGTAGCGCGTACACACGAACTACTGAGCCCGTTAAACGTTGTACATACGCCAACGGGTGTTAGTGTCCAGTCAGGGGTGACCACGGAAGCGACAAGCAACGGCACTGGATTGAATGGAGTCACCCGTTTTGACGAAGCTGTCCCGGCCTTGTGTGTCACCAAATCTGCGAACGAGCCACCGGTGGTTGATCCAGAGGATACAGGCATCGCGCAGAAGGTGTTGAGTACGGCACCGAGTATTCATTGCAAGATTGGTGCGAATTCCGAAATGTCAAGACAGCGGCAGAACGAGGAGCGGAACAAAAGTCAACAACCCAATATGTCGGCTGCCCACGCATTCAATATTGCGAACGACGACTCGGCAGATGGCCCAGAGATGAGAAACCAGGATGAGAAGGAGATGGACCAAGTACCGACTGTTGAAATCAAAGCGGATGCCGATGTTGAGTCAAGGGAAGAATCCGTAGCGACGTTGGGCGGAACGTACATCTCGGTTGCTCGAGTGTTAACGACCGAAGGAAATGAAGCAACGGAGGATACGAGAAATGATTTCTACGAACATCCAGTTAACAACATTGGCTTGGAAGACTACGCGAAGGAGCTGGCATTCCTGCCGGACCTGACCGAAGAGATCAACACGACAATAGACTACACTGCGTCTAATGTTGCTGATCCTCAGTTGTCGACTGATCGCCGAGAACGTCTGGTCGCGACGCTGAAGAACCACGAGCAGATCCTGATTGCAAGTGGTAACGCACTGCCACCGCCAGCCTACGGCGCGGTATGCGATATCGACACACAGGGGCACGCTCCAATTAAACAGCGTGCCCGGCGCGTGCCGCTACGATTTCTCGGCAAACTGTAAGAGCTGCTGCGCGCTTTATTGCGTGCAGGACTGATCGTCTTTTCCGATAGTCCATGGGCATCGCCGATCGTGATTGGGATGAAAAAGAACGGGCTGGACATCCGGCTCTGCATTGATTACAAGATGGTGAATGCTATCACCGCGATCATGGAGTATGCAATGCCGCTAGTCGACGACCTGTTAACAGATCTCGAGCGCTACCTATGGTTCTGCTCGCTGGATGCAGCAAGCGGCTTCTGGGCGGTCATGATGACCTTGCGAGCACGTAAAGTATCGGCGCTTGTCTGCGCACTCGGACACTTCGAGTGGTTGCGCATGCCCTTTGGATTAAAGAACGCGCCGATGATCTACCAGCGTATGATTGACAACGCACTCTGGGGGTTCGCTCAACCTAAAGGAGGTTGGTTTGAATACTCGGAGAGGATGCGTTTAGCTGAAGAACAGGCCGAGGAACGTCGTGGGTCAAGTGCCGAGGGTTCGTCTCAAACGAAGTTCGCGGCAGACCGCAAAGCACCGGTAGAGAACGACCCTGTACTACAACTCGTCAACAGTCCCGTCGCTGACATGTTTACGAACGGGGAGCCAGACTTATCATCGCTGGTACCTGTGTTTGGTCGACGGTCGTTTGTGGATGATATTTGCTTCGGTGGCGAGGATTTCGGCAGCTGCCTGGCGACGCTGGACCAATTGCTGGCAAGATTTGCACAGTGTCGGATCAGCATTAACTTCACCAAGAGCATCTTCTGCCAACCCAAGGTGGACTTTCTGTCGCATAAAATTTCGCCAGAAGGTATCAGGGCTGACCTCAAGAAGCTTGCGGCCATCACCGAGCTTTCGTTTCCAACGAGCAAGAAGGGCATGCAGTCGTTTCTTGGAGCGGTTAATTACTACAGCCGCTTCATTCAAGACTTTGCGGTCTACGGTGTGGCGCCGTACCAGCTGAAGGATAAAGACTTTGCCGTTGAAGGTGGCCTTTCTGTGGCACGTCGTTCCGTCGTAAAATTGAAGACGAGTGTTTCACATTCACCCATCCTCAGGCACTTCGATCGGTCGAAGGCAGTTCACGTCATGCTCTTTGCGAATGAATGGGCGTTGAGCACTACGCTAATGCAAGAACATGAAGGCAAGTTACACCCCGTACGGTTCCTCGGTCGGGTGCTCAAGGAGGCCGAGATGAACTACCATCCTGCTGAGAAGGAAGTTTTGGCGTTACTTTTGCTGTTGAAGATCTGTTACGTCCAGCTGGCAGGAAAGACGCTACATGTCTATACACGATTCTCGACGTTAGAGTGGGTGCATAAGTCGAAGTCTCTCTTCGGACGCGCGGTCCAGTTTGCAGTGGCACCTGAAGGTGCAGCGCGTGAAGGAGAAGGATGTCGCCTTCGCGCAGCTACTGCAGTCCAGCATCACGAGCTTCGTCGACCTGGAAGACTCGCTCGCGCCGGTGGCACCTCCAAACAAAGGTTCCCCGACTACTCGAATGGACCCCGCGTTGCTGTACGCCAGGCTTTCCCGTAATTACAGCGGATTCGTCATGTCTTTTGACGGATCAGCGAAGACAGAGAAGTACGGTGGCTACGGGAGCTGTTCATGGGTGCTGTGGAGCCTTCCTGAGTGGAAGGTAGTGATTGCTGCAAACGCTTACCTCTCGGCTACCACGGTGAATGAGGCAGAGTATACAGGTATGATAAACGGTGTCAAGGCTGCTATTGCGCACGGTGCCGAGGATTTAGTCATCGTTGGTGACTCAAGACTCGCGATTCAACAATCACTAGGGGTGATCGCATGCAGGAAGGAAACTTTGCTACCGCTGCTGAATACTCACAAGAAACGCACGGCCAAGCTTCGATCAGTTAAATATCTTCACGTTGTACGAGAATACAACGCGGCCGCGGATTCGTTAGCCACTGAAGCGCTGGAATCGAAGGTCAGTCGGGTAATCTTGGCTGAAACTCGCAAGTCGGAATTGGCATCGCTGAATCGCATCCAGGAAATGATCTACGAACCGGATGAAGACTCGGTAGATGTTTCGTCACGTGGAGCAGAGCGTCAAGTACATGTACTGTCAGGCAGCGAGTCTTCAAAGTGGAAAATGTTCAAAAATTTCGTGGTTGATTACAGCTCACCAAAGTGCGATTATGGTAATATGGCAGTGATGACTCGGCGACAGACGAAAGCCAAGAAACGCGTCAGGTTTGCAGATTACCCCCCCCGGAGGATGTCTCAAAAGCTCAAGAACAGCATGAAGAACGACGAGAGGCGTCCACCGAAGATTCAATCGGTGAAGATTTGCCAGACCATCCTCACAAGACTGTACCAGCGGCGTTTCCCGATGCGGAAGATGTTGACCCGGTATCAATACAGCGTGAACGACGCAGACGGATAATGGTGGCACAAGACGATGAGCAGAAGTGGTCTAACATCAAGAAGGTGCTTCAGGTCCAAGCAGAAGAGCTGAGTTACAAAGAAGCTCGAGATGCCTGGAAGTACGCTGACCGGTTCGTGTTATCAGAAGACGGCGTGCTTCACTATCTTGGATTGAATCGTCGGTACGACCACGGTTGGTATAAAGAGACCAAGCTGCGGCTTGTGGTACCGACAACGATGTTTCGAGAGGTCCCACAGAACTGTCACGACTCGCTGGAAGGTGGGCACCAAGGTGTGGTGAGAACGTTCCATCGCGTTAAGTCCGATTATTATTGGATCGGCTTGTACGCTGATGTGGAGAAGCATGTGAAGTCATGTCCAGATTGCAGCTCGAGTAAAAGCCGTCCGCAGCTTCGTGGATACTCACCTGGCAACGTACTAGCCGAACGACCTTACCAGATCGTTTCGATGGATTTAGTGATCCCACTACCGAAATCTCGCAGGGGCAACACGGCGTTGCTCCTATTTCAGTGCTCGTTTACGGGATTCGTTATTGCCAAGGCTATGTCAGATACGACTGCACTGAGTGTTGCCCAAGTGTTCGAAGAATGTGTGTACCGACGGCTCGGAGCCCCACCACTGATAAGGCACGACCGCGACCCACGCTTCATGAGCGAGGTGTTCCAAGTATTTGCAGAGATGATGCAGTCAAGATCACGGGCGACTTTGAGCTATCGGTCACAGGCTAACGGACAACAGGAACGCTCGGTAGAGTTGGTGATGGGTTCCGTACGGGTGTACGCGGAAGACCCTCTACAGCAAGATTGGGACGAAATCGCGAAGAATCTAGTGTTTGCTATTAATACTTCTCAAGACACTACGAGGAAGGAAACGCCGTTCTACCTCGTTCACGGTTGGGATGTTCAGTCGACGTTGAGGGCAATGTCGTCATCACTCAAACCAGGACTCGGCAAGCCGTCTGACGTACTAGCGTGGCGGCGTGAGATCAATCGACAACATGAGGTCGCCCTCACTATGGCCAAAGATTATCAGGCTGTAGAAAAGGAGCGAAGGGCTAAAAAGCATAATGATGCCCTGAGACGACTGGAAAAAGCCGCTGTACCTCAACCAAGTGGAAACGAACACTCAGCGGACCCTCCAGAAGCTTCGGAAGAGATGGAAGACCCGGCAAGAGCCCCACCGAGATCTCTATTTGAGATTGGAAGCCGGGCGTGGCTGTACATGGAACGCGTCAAACCGGGATTGACGAAGAAATTAGCTCACCTGTGGCATGGACCTTTTCGGATCAAGCGCAAGGTGGAAGAGTTTGCGTACGATCTGGAACTGCCTGACCGAAGTGGGTATCGCTTTTACCCAGTAGTGCATGTGTCGAGACTCAAGGCTGTCAGCGAGTTCAACAGTCGACCGAACACTCGGTTGGTACTAGACGCGACTAATGAAGCAAGACTCGACTTCGATGAGGAACTATTGCCTGAGGACAGCTGGGAGCCAGATCAAGTTGCTGGTGAATATGAAGTCGAGGCCATCCTCGACGACAGAACACCACTGTCGACGAGCACGGAGCGTGCTGTACGCGAGTTCAAAGTCAAGTGGGTAGGCTATAAAGATCCAACTTGGGAGCCAGCATCCAACTTGTCATGTGGAGGTCTGCTGTACGACTGTTTGCGAGCCAAGAAGAGCGAGAATCGGCTGCAGATGGCGCAAGTGGCGGACGAAGACTAGCGTGACTGGATCACGTGTGAACTGTCCACAGGGCGATGCAGCCTGTGGTAACAGACGAAAAACGTTACTGCAACAACAAATTGTATATGCATTTGAAGAACAACATGAACATGATTACGCTGTGGAAGTGGATTAAGAATAAGAAAACATGAATGCCGACCGGGGAGCGACCACTGAAAACGAAGTCACGCGGGACACCTCAACAGCTAGCAGAGATGCTGGAGAACGTCGTGGAACATGCAGCGAGGATTCAAAACGATTCCAATTGCCTGGCCGCGGTGGCCACGAGTGCCAACGAAGTCGAGTCACCACTCTCCTTCTCCTCTTCATCAGGAGCCTGAGCCTCGGCAGCTGGAGCTGCAGCCGAACCCTGCGAATCCTCGGTACCAGCTTCAACAGGAGCAGCAGCAATCAGAGCGGGACGTGGAGTAGCCGGTGGCGAGTCAAACAACGAACGCCAGGTCGGAATAAGTTCAGCTGAATCTAGAGACGGGTCGACGATCACGCTTCGGTACACATCCACGAAACGCGTACCACGAGGATTGAAGAGCTCCGGATTACGCTGGCACGGGAAGTACGTGGTGTTGTACGGGTGCTGATGCGGCGCATTCATCCATCCAGTACGCCAGGGCTGATGAGCGTCGAGAGCCGGAGCTTCGGAAAGCCAGTCAGATGTCCGAGGTGCGAACGACAAGTTTTCAATGGGGTACCACGGCTTCGACGGCTCCAAAAGCAATTCGGGACGAATGAACGGCACGCTGGAAGCACCAGAGGAAACCGAGTCACGACTTCACGCCATGTACTGCTCACGGACTTGTTACGAAGACGATCAGCACGACGGTCGCGCTCGCTGAAGAGCTTCTTCAGCAGATCGCTCAGTTCCTTCAAGCACTCCTTGTCGTGGGCAACCTTTATAGCTTCTTTAGCGAGACCTCGTTCAATACCAGCCAACGGAAGCCAGTGGAGACGCTCCCACAACGCGGACCCGAGGTCACCTTGCTTACCGCCGTCACCCCGAAGGTTCGCCCAGATCATCTTGAGACGGGTCTCAATCGGAGCACGCTTTGAGATGGGAACGCTTGGATTGAAGCCGACAGTGTCGAAGAGACAGGCTTGAAGAGGATAGAGCTGCCGAAGTTGCTGGTACGGGTGATCAGGATGCGAGTAATCAAAGAACGCTTGGAGACCCTCCAACGTTGTACGCACGGTCACCTCCCCAGCTGGTTTGGGAAGGGTTAAGCTCAAGAGTCGCTCGAAACACTTCTTGGCGCCTGCGTCAGTAAACTCCATGTCCACGTACGGAAGAACCCACGGTGGCAAGGTGGACGAAGCCGGCACCGTAAGGCGACCGCCAGACAACACTCGGTGAGGCAACGGCTCAACCGACGGTGCACCACCACGACGCGGCACCGAAGTGTAGGTGGCCGTGATCATGCGCCCAGGTCCAGCATCGAGAGTCCAAATAGGCGGACGAGAAGACACCGGAACAGGAGGAGAAGATGCTGGTGCTGGGTGACTTGCCGGTGGCGAAGGAGGCGGACCGGCAACTATGATTGGAGAAGTCATCATCGGCGAAGGATTTGGCCGAGGTGGAGTCGGAGGACGAGCTGGGCCAAGATTGCTCCAATTTCTTTCGGAATCTTCAATATCTTTGTCATCGAGTGTGCTTGAATGATCGGTAGGTGGCGGAACATCACCGCCACTACTGGGAGCATCAGGCGAATCATCCACCGAAGGTTCATTATCATCCACGTCATCTCCACGATCGTCATCAGCATTTCCATCGCCATCAATCTCCATCGAAAAGTCGGGCGAAGACACGCTTGGTACGACAGCCTTCGGAACAGTCGGAGCCGGCTTTGAAAACACGGAGGCTGGTGGAGCAGCTTCAACAGGGGCAGAACCTGCTGTAGAAACCACTCCCGAGACTTCAACTGTCTTGGACGTCGGAACAGACGCCGAAGCAGACTTGCCTTGTGGGACAGTGTGGTCCGACTCTTCACCTTCATCATATGAGCCGAACATGAGTCGCATTTGCTCGGCCTCACGCAGAGCTTCTTCAGCGGCACGTATGTCGGCTGGAGAAGGAGAGATCGTGGAAGCTGGGGGCTTGGCCACATCGGGAGGACCCTGAGATGGGGGCGAAGGCGCGTCAGGAGGATCGAGAACATCGTTGTGATCCCCAGGGTCCACATCTTTACCCGAAGGCTCTGTGGCAGTTTCTCGAACCAAAGGGACGCTGCTTGGACCAATATTCCCCATGTCTATGTCACTCTGGTCGCCGCTGAGGTCGACTACGGCGGGAGTAGAAGAAGACGCTGATGTAGGAGGTGGCGACCATGAGCTCGGAGAAGACGGTACAGACTTGGACCGAGTCTTCATATGACGTCGGGGCGCCTTGGCAGGCGAATGAGGACGTGATTTCTTGCGCTTCTTCTGGGCCACCTTCTTCTACGCCTTCGGGCCGAACAGCGATCTACGAGCAGACTTGGGAGTTGAAGTATCGGCAGGTGGCGCATCACCGAGACCGGCAGCTGCCGTCGAAGTACTGGCCTTGTCCGTTGGGATTGGAGCCTTGTCTTCGTCAGAGTCGTCCGGCTTGTGTCTGAATCCTCGCCACCTGGTCTAAGACGCTTATGGGACTTCCCATGGGCCACTTGGTGAGCGGCCTTGGCCAAAGCTGCAGGAAGGGCTTGAGGATCGTCCGAAGACGCGGTGGGCAGACTGGATGCGCCGCAAAGCGACCAACGTCTCCTGATCCAAGTCCAGGGCATCCAGGTCCAGCTCACCCGCAGTCAGACCTATCACGAAGGATGGTGAACGAACGTTAGTTGCTGAACGCACGGTGGAAGGAGCGACATTAGAAACGTACCATTAACCGCCAGACGAAGTACCTCGGGATCCATCCCAGCCAGACTCACGTGTGCGCGGAGGGTGCGATTCGCTTGGAGGAGGCGAGTGTTACGGTCTTGCTGGTTCTCGAGGACCTTGAGCGTGTCGTTATCAACATACTTGCCCTGGGCAAACTTTACCAGAAGGAGGTGGAGCTTCCGAGTCTGCTCGGTATTCGCTCCAATAGAAGACTTGTACACCTCGCGTTCGCGAGCCAGCTTCTTTTGCAAAGTGCTGATGAAAACGTCCCGAGCTTGGACCTCGCAGTGCAGACGATTCAAGTCCTCTGCGTGCCGCTCCATAGTGGCTTGAACAGTGGCGAGCATGGCGTCGTTCTTAGCGTTCGACTCGCGGAGAATTTTGACGTTGTGGTGAAGGGCTTCAATCTCAGCGTTGGCAGCCTTGAGGAACGCCTCCGCGTTCTCACGAGCCATAATTTCGGGTGCCACCGAACGTACGGCGGCAGCAGCCTCGGACTGAGCAAACCGCAACTGACGCTCCAAGTCGGCAACTCGTTCGGGTAATGCCGACAGCGCGTCAGGAACAGGTTGTACCGCAGCGAGGACATCATCGAAACCAACAGCAGTCTCGAGGCGACGTTGAGTGTGTACATCGCCGTGGAGAGGAGGCGCAACGCTGAGCTGCACTTGGTGACGAGCCATTGCAGTCAAGTACGGAATTATCGAGGTCATCATGTGATCGACCGATGCCACCGTACTTTCAGCCAGCATGGCGCGCAGCGAATCTTCGGTGAGTGGTGGTGTACCACCAGCAGGTGCAGGAGCAGCAGGAGCCATCTCCGCGGATTCAGCGACGACGGGGAGTCCTGCAGGAGCTACCGCAGGGAGTGAAGAGTCCGGGGCAGCGGGCGCCGGAGGGTCGGTTGATGACGCTGCTGTCGGAGGAAGTGCAGCAGACTGAGGGGCGTTCGAACCCTCGGTCTTGCCCTCCTAAGAAACAAGTCGAGTAATGCGAGGTGATGAGCAAGGTACCGATGATTCAGGAGAAGGATGGGCTTACGTACCTCCAGCTGTTCACGTTCGCGACGTCTACGAGGATTGAGACGCTGAAACGCGTCGGACACGGCTCGATTCAGACGCTTGGACATACGGTGGCGAGATGGTGAATTGAAGAATGAAGAAATGTCACAACGGGCACCAGTACCGTGGCTTCCATTGCGACAGGGGCAGTTGTGGTGTAGTGATTTCTCCGTAGTTGCGGATTATCACCCATCGACAAAGACGTGACACCGCCCAAGATGTTCAAGCGACGAACCCTCGGTCAGGTGATGTACGGAGACGCCAAGGTGCAAGGGACTCGACGGCGTCCCCCCCCCCCCCCCCGAGCCTTCAACGAGTATTGGATACGGGCATATGTCACTGAATCCAGGCAGTCCTTAATATTAATAATGGACTGGCCGGATTCGCATTCAGCGGGTCATCTACGGTACGAACCCTCAGTGGCGGTTGGGATGAGCTCGTGGAAGACTCAGCGACCCTTGGAAGGCACGTTTACCGTCTGGGACAGGGCGCGGACCGTTAAAGATGCTCATGCGACGGTGCAGACGACGCTTGGCATGCAAGAAGATCCATAACGGATCATTGTTCACTTGATATTTGTATACTTGATTAGGACTTCTTATTAGGAATAGACCCGAAAGGGTAAGCTTTAATACAGAACAGAATTTCCACTCAAGCACACAGAGCGACGTCCGGCTTCAAGGTAAGCATCAGGTCAAGCTTGTTTGATTGTGTTATGCCTGTCGGTGAACTCGAAGCTCTGTAGCGAGGACTCATCCGGCAAGGCCAAGAGACTTTGTGTATTGGCCGATTATTATCGGGAGGATTTGCGTGACGGCTTATTGTTGCCTATTTGCACGACTGAGAGTGCTTGAATTGCCTCCCTTTTATTCTTCCAACCGAGTGTTGAACACTCGGTGATCTCGTAAAAGGCTTACCCGTGCCTGTTACCCTTCCGCTGTTGGGACCACGAGGACTCAAAACACCTGCTAGCTTTGCACGTGCTAGTAGCGTGTTCTTATTTTTACTGGTTGGCCTGTATAAGTAGTTTACAAGGTCCAGTTTGCCCCGGTGCAAGGGCAGAACTGGGGTCTTCAGGTCCGCCCGAACGATCGTTTACTATCCTAGTAGACGTATTGTTGTGGTAACATCCTAACTACATTTGTAGCTAGAGTTCACGTGGGAATTCCAACACTACATTTGTCTCTTGGCCAGATCTGGTCTGAGTTGCATGCAGTCTGCGCAGTGCATTCCGCATACCAATGACCATCTCCATTGCAATTAGCGCAGGCTGTGTGCTGCTTCTTCTCAGCTGCAACCTTTGCCTTCTTGCGCTGGTTCTTCCCACGTTTCTTTCCAGACTCACGTCCACTTCCACTGTTGTGTCAATGTCCGTAGCCTTTACCTTGTCCTCGTCCTTGGCCTTGGCCAGTACCAACCTGCGCGACTTGCATTGTCCGCGTTGTAGGCCGGTTCGTCTGCTGTTGAAGCTGATCACGCTGATGTTCAGCGGAGCGCAGGCGCTGCAATGCCTCGGACAGCTTTAGGCCACGTCGGTCATGTTGGTTGATCCAGTCTGCGTGTTCACGCGCGAGATCACGAAATACCAACACGCAGTTTGATAGAAATAGGCTTGCATGTTGCCATTCTTCACCATTTCCTTGACGCAGGAGTGTCACCTTTCGTCCGATGTCCTCCTTAACGGACTCGTTCGGTTGTAATCGGCGAGTCACCAAGTCCTGTAGCAAGTTGTCAGCGTTGATGCCGTCTTTAGCCTCAAAGTATTTGGTAATCGTTGAATTCAGCATTGCTGCCGCATCCATATTGTCTCTTATCTCATCGATCTTGAACGTAACTCGTAAGTCCACAGATAGAGATAGAACCAACGCAGAGAACGCCTTGTTCTTTCGCTCATGATACTTAAGGCGACGTAGACCTTCCTCTTCGTCATGTCGCTCTCCTTCATACGTAATGTCGCCGAGCGAGCGCGTCTCGAAGTGCAACGGCACCTCACTTCGCCACGCCTTGCAGTCTTCTTTCTTATGAAGCTTAGGCAACACGATGCTTGCAGAGCTGCGCAACGCCTTGGTGTGGTCGGACAGCTCCTTGGCATCGTATCGACCACCGGGGTTCATGTTGTCCAGGCTGCTCTCTCCTCGGCTCGTGTAGCTTCGTCCACTGCCAACAGATCCTTGGCTCGACGGTGGCGGTGGCGGAGGGGGCGGATTTTCAACTGGCTCCGTTTCTTCGATTGTGTTCGAATTCTGCAAACCTTCGAGTAACACTCGAAGCAACGGTCGCCCACCAGTAATTCCGACCAATGAGCGAATTAGTCGCTCAGCTTCAGATTGCGATAATGTCGAATCATCCGGGCCATTCAGCCTTTCGACCAATCCCGGGGAATCTTCTCCTTCATTCGTCAAAACTTCTTCTTGTGCGTTTTCCACACCAGAGTCCACGTCAGTCGATCGCTGCGCCCTGATTGGGCTCATAATCTGAGATGACGCATGGCGCGTCACCGGGCTCTCCGACCTTCTATCACTACGTAGAGTAGGTGCCATTGACACAGACTTGAAGGGCAGTAGGCGTAGAGAAGTAGGAATTAGAATGTAAGACACGTGAGTGCCGGGCAAAGTACCACGACAGGACCACGGAGCTCTGGTGCTTGCTGCCTCCCACTCGTTGTGCGTACAGCACGGCATAAGCAGTTGTGTGAGTGAGAGCTGCCAGCACCTGAACTTCCATGTTCCGCAAAGTTAGATTAGCAAATACTCAACCTAAGCTAGCCTATAGAAAGCTAAGTATTTCACCATCACCTGCAACGCAGTTGCAGCTGCTCACCGCCACCAATGTCGTCCTTCATACAGTCCTTGGTATCTTCCGCACGCAGCTCGCACGTGAGCGCATTGCAGACCGGTACGCCGGGTTACAGTACAGGCATAGACACGCGTAGGATTGTAGGTCGGATCGGTAGAACTGGTATTGCCAGTGTCTTGGGCTGTGGCAATGACGTCTGGCACTGGACACTGGCAGACTGTAGCAAGTAGCATCTCACAGTAGCAGGATAGCATCTCACAGGCTGCACTCATAGCACGGTGACAGTGCACCAGGGCACGCTCCCCTGTAGTCCGTGGCGGCGCCACAGTTGTGACGGGGTCACACAGCACCTTGCGCTAGAGGAAGTTATGTTCCGAGAGTATACAAACTCTCAGTGAGAGGCAGTTCACAGGTGTCCTCTTTAATTAAAGAGAGCGAAGTGACCTAAATAAGGTAGATTGTAAACTGAGTATATTTATAGGTAGGTTAAGTTTGGGTTTAATACAAACTATAAGTTACCTAGAAATGCAATGTCATTTAACCAATGGTTGGTTTTTGAACGACTTTGGTACCTTGTACCAAATATCCCGGAGTATGACGTGTCATACTCCTGAAGTATGAAATGTCACACTTCATGTAGCCAGGGTACACTTAGGGCTACGTACCCCGTTACATCCTCCCCCACTTAGGTTCGGTTTACCGACCAATCAGAATGAAGAGGTGTTCGTCACAAACTCTCATCCTCAAAGTCGAAAACCATCGACTTGGCCGCGCGAGCGCGGCGGAGGCTCACTTCACAGTTAGAGCCTCGAGCAGCAACCTGCGCGCTCTTCGTCTAGGTCTCCACTTCGACCGTTATCATGCCTCGTGGCACTGCAAAGAGCGGTGCTAAGACACGCTCCAAGGCTGCTGCCGGTAAGGCGCAAGCCAAGAGCACTAAGCCTCACGGCAAAGGCTCTGCTCTCAAGGAGGCTACTCAGGTGGCCTCCGAGGCGATGGGTTCCTCGGGTGACGCGGCTGTGGACAAGCGCGCAAGCAAGCGCCGCAGTCCGTCGCCCTCGTCTTCAGACAATCGTCCGAACCCTCGGCTAGTAGAACGTGAGCTCAACTCGGGCAGTGAAGACGATGCCGAGTCCGAGAGCACTCATGATGCTCCTGCGGGCTCTGTGGGAGGGCACAGCCCAGTGCCCAGTGAGCACAAAGATGACAGCGTGCAATCGCCCGCTAGTGATCACGGTGATCACAGTCCCAGGACCTCTGTGCGCTCTGAGAGTCCGGCCGTTAAGGCTAAGGGCGCTCCCAAAGCCGGTGGCGATGAGGAAGAGAATCCTCGCAAACGTCTCTCGCTTGCCGAGGTTCTTGCGCGCGCTAAGGCCTCTAAAGCCGAAGGCGCCAAGCCCTCAAAGAAGCGTACCGCCTCTAAGTCTCCACTCCGCGAGGAGAAGGAGACTCGACGCTCCTATCAGATTATCTTCGTCTCCTCGGATGAAGAGGAGGAGAAGGAGGAAGAAGAGGAAGAGGAGGGTGCTATCGTTGAGCCCCGGGAGGTCTCGAATGACCTCGACCAGCAGCAGGAGGATTTCCAAGCTGCCCAGCGTGTGCGTGGGGGTTCGGTGGCGGCACCCGTCAGCCAGGGAGCTGCCATCAACTCAAGAGGGTATTGGCCTCCCGAGGAGAGCTCTGGGGCTGACCTCTTCTTGGAGGTTCTCGTCGCTCCTCGTGGCCTTGTGGGCGGCCACACTTCTAGGGGCATCTATGAACGAGCCCTTGTTCAGAAAGAACAGTTGTTCGTCGACAACTTGGAGGCTGCTCGGTGTGTGCTTCTCGCGCCACACCGCATTCCCCTTAAGGACTTCACGACTTGTCGTAAGAAGCTTGAGACCCGGGGTGGTTTCTATCCTGTTTGGGAATACCCCTGGGTTATGCCCGAGAACTGTCCCACGTGGAGTTCTTGTGAGGACATGTTCTGGGCGTGGGTGGAGACTCTCAAGTACTCGCCCACGGAGTTATGGGAACTCCATGAAGATCAGCAGCTGTCCCACATCCTGGAGCAGCGTGATCTTCGTGTGAGGTTTGCCCACTTGATCAGCAAGCGTATGCTGCCAAGGGACATCCTGAAGCGCGCCGCTTTTAGCGCTCACGATGAGCGCGGGTACGGTATGTATTCATCGTCCGTACCCCGTTCGGGCAAGAAGCCCCGGACTACTTATGAAGCTGCCGCCGCTTCTGTTCCCAGATTGCGACAGCATTCGGGCAGTCAATTAGGAGCCGTTCAATCGGCTCCCACGAGTTTTCGGAGTGGGCATAACCCCTCCACTTCACGAGGAGCTGTCGCTTACCGCGACACCGTTGCTCCTGGAGGATCCGCTCCACGTGGAAGTGGACTTCTCCATTCCGGTCAAGCAGGGGAGGAGGTGCCCTCGTACGAGTACGAGTACTCGGCGCCTCCCGAGATCCACTCTCGTCCGAGTGCTCCGACTGCGGGTCCGACACGGGACCCGGAGGTTGACCGCCTCCGTCAACGTGTCCTCGTGCTTGAGATTGCACTTGGCCTTGGGACTGGCGGTAATGCTGCCGCCCAGGCCGGGAATCAGGGCGAGCTCGCTCGTCTTGCGGGTCGCCTGGACCTGGTGGAGCGAGAGGTCGCGAGCCTTCACCTGCGGGTGGATCGCAGGGCCTCTTCGTCCGACCTGGACGAGGCCTTTCGAGTGATCCGACGGATCGAGGCTTTGCTGCCACGTCCGGAGCCGCCTGCGGCACACTCCCAGACGTACGCGTATGGTGCGTACCCGGCGTACTCAGCGTACTCGGCGTATGGCGCCGGGGTCCGTTCGTATGGAGCCCCACCGGCGTACGGTCTTGACCGCAGCCTTGCCGTCCCGACCGAGGCTTGGGTGCCTGCTCCGATGCCCTCGTCGACGACTGTGACCGGCCCTCGCTTCGAGGAGCTGGGTCAGGGGGGGGACTACGAGTCAGCAACCCCCTGCGGGTCAAAGTACCGCTTAAGACGTCCGACATAGAACGTCGGGTGCGTCGTCATTGACTTTGGAAGGTCGATAGTGTACGCGCACCATGTCTGGCCAGGACTGCAAAAGGTCCGATGAAGCGGTGCTTCAGTTTGTTGCTGCCGACAGAGCTAACAGTGTCTAGAGGTAGGTTCCTCGTGTCTAGCAACACTAAGTCACCAACCTCAAATATACTTAAGTTTCCTCTTCCTTGTTTGTCCGAGTACGCCTTTTGTTTATCTTGGGCCGCTGCCATGGCATCGCGGACCCTGCTGACAATGTTCAGCTTGGTATCCATAAAGGATTCCACCTGTTTCCGCAGCGAAACTGGCCTCACATCCGAGACCTGGGAGGAAAGGGCTTTCCGAGCCTCTCCCCCACTTAGAATAGAGGAGTCAGTGTCTCCTCGAAGAGTGAGAGGCACTCTGGGGTGGCATAAGCCGTTCAAGTAGAACGGCGTGAACCCCGTGGACGCGTGCACCGCGTTGTTGAGCGCAAACTCAACAACTGGGAGCTGCGTCGACCACGTACGTGGAGCTGCCGCGCACACACTGCGCAGAGTGTCCTCGAGCACTCGGTTGACGCGCTCTGTTTGGCCGTCGGTCTGCGGATGGTCCGCAGTGGACATCTGCAGACGAGTTCCCAGTAAAGGGAACAGCGTTTTCCAAAACGCGGCAGTGAACCGCGGGTCTCGGTCCGAGACAATCGTCTCCGGGAAACTGTGATAGCGGAACACGCCATCGACGAACAACCGTGCGGTTTGTTCTCCCGTTACAGTGACGGGAATTGGAGCAAGATGTACCATCTTGCTCAGCCGACACACGAACACCAAAATTCCGGTGTTGCCGTGTCCGTCGGCGGGAAGCCCAAAGATGAAGTCAAGACTCATCGACTTCCAACAATCAGCCGGTACGGGCAGGCTCTGTAGTGGAGCCGAAGAGTGCCCTGCGGGTTTGACCCGCTGACATGTTTCACCTGTCTTGACGTACCGGGCGACCCACTTGTACATGTGGGTCCACCAGAAGGACTGAGAGACCGACAGAAAGGTCTTCTCGCGGCCCAAGTGGCCGCTGGAGGGCGCGTCATGCGCCTCCGCGAGGATGCCGACTTCAGATCCTCGTCGTTGGGTACGACCACCCGTGGGGGATCAGTGGGCTCCACCCGGTAATAGAGGAGGCCCTCCTTCAACTCATATCGGTGGAGCCGTGAGCGCTGTCGCGACGAGAGCCAGTCGGACTTCGCGCTCGTTCCGGCCTTAAGGAACTTGACGATAGGCGCGACAGCCTCATCGTCCCCATACGCCATGCGTATCCGATCATATAGATCCGTTGTCACCCGCGTGATGTGGGCCAACTCATAGTCGGGACGCCGAGAGAGGGCGTCCGCAAGCACGTTGTGCTTGCACGGCTTGTATTCGACGCGGAAGTTGTATTCCGCGAAGAAGGACAGCCACCTCGCCATCCTTTGGGATAGGTGAGGCGAGTTAGTCGCCGTCCTCAAGGACGCGTGGTCTGTGTAGATCACAAAGGGACTAGAGCCCAGAAGGTGAACACGGAACTTCACAAGGGTATATTTCATTGCCAGGAGCTCCTTGTCATGGACAGGGTAGTTCCGCTCGGCGGCTTTGAGCTGCCTGGACTGGAACGAGATGACTCGTTCCTGTCCAGCCGTGTCGGCCTGCAGCAATGCACATCCGATGGCGTAATCGGAGGCATCGCAGACGACGCTAAACGGCTTCGTCTCGTCCGGCAGGGCCAGGACAGGGGCCTCTTGGAGACTGGCCTTGATGCTGTCAAAAGCATCCTGGTGCTCTTGCTCCCAGCGCCAGTCGACGTCCTTCTGAAGGAGGCTCGACAAGGGCTTAGCGAAGCTCGCGTACCCAGCGCTGTACTTGTGAAGGTAGTTGGCCAAGCCCAACCACTTTCGAAGATCCTTCTGGGATCGGGGCGTCGGCCATGCTGCTATGGTTAAATATGACTATGTATCCGACCTAACTTGAATTTTGTATTGAATAAATAGGCCAATCATCATTTATGCGCAACTAATTGTCCAGTCACATCCCGGTAATTTGTATTTTTGACCAATAAGACAGTACGAGGTTAGGTGAGTCATGTAAGCCAGCCATTCCGACGTATCGGGTCGGAGCAATATGAAAAATATGTGTATCGCAACATATTAGGCAAGTCAACATCGTATCACTTGCATATTTTGCATTTATCCGACAAGAGCAATGGGCTTAGCGGAACTAGAGTGTGGAAACACAAAAAGAGCCAAGGCAACAGCAGTGGCAACTTTTAAGAAGTTTCTAAAAACGGATAATGTAAGTGATGAGTATGTGCGAACTTGCATTGAACGTGATGAGACTGGAAAGTGTTTCGTATCAGTGATGGATAAGTTTGGTATGTATCTTGCATTTAATGAGGGCAAAAAAGGCAAGCCGTTGGCTAGAAACACTTCGATGCAATACTACCGGCAGGCTAAACTATGGCTACTCGAACAGTTTCCTCGGCACAGACCCGCACTTGAGGCTCGGTTGCTTAAAATGGGTAAAACACTGGACAACTTTTGTATGAAGCGAGATGGTGGTGGCTTCATCACCAAAGCCCCACCGTGCTCAAAGGGTGATTTAAAAAGAATGCTTATGTATTTGTATGTTAACGCTAGCTGTCCAAGTGACTACCAAGACGCTGCCTTACTATGCCGGCTGTGGTATCTGTTCGGCCGAGCGTCCGACCTTGCGCATCTTCGGAAGCAGAGCTTGTCCATCGACGCGGGAAAGGTACTCTTCGTTCGCTTCATCCGTATTAAGACATCCGAAGAGCAGGGCCTGTCGATCTTCCCTGACGTGGACTTTACCACGTGCCCCCTCTTCGCTGTCGCGCTGGCGCTTCTTACCCAGGTAGCCCCCTCGGCAAACGTTATAGACAACCTGCCCGAGCAGCCAAGTCAATCCGCCATCGAGCTGGCCCCTGACGTGCCGTTGTTGGAGATGCTCGACCATCCGACGACGACGCAAGGCCTGACGGCTCCAACTTCTGGCTTGCACACGATCCCGACCATCTTTGCCTATGTAAACCGCGTACTGGACCGCATCGCCAAACCGGCAGGTGTCGAGGTTGCGCTGACGTCCCACTCGTTTCGTCGCGGCGGCGCTCAGCATGCGAACGCTTGTGGCCAGCTTACGGCTCGCTGGATCTTCGACCGCGGCGCCTGGAACATGACAACAACAAATAAAGGGTTCAACTACATCTTCAACACCAGCGCAGAGGACCACAAGATCAGCAAGATACTTAGCGGCCACGACGCTGAAGCACCGGTGTTTCTCCAGAAGCTCGAGTCCTTCGACGCGCAGGCGCGTACCAAAGTCGAAGCTGCTCAGCGTACCCTCTTCGCTACCTGCCAAGACCTTGGGACAACAAGCCACAACGTCAACCAGTCCGTTCCTGATGTTCTTACCGCGTGTGTGCTTCGCCACTACCCCTTGCTGAAGGAGCTGAGCCCTGAAGCTCCAGCCGTCAAGCGCATCGAAGCATGCGTCCTTCACAGTGGCTGCTCCATCGCAGAACTGCTCTTTAGGGCGTCGCACTTGGTATCCGTAGCATCACCCTGCAACAAATCAA
>NW_003303569.1:102453-103661 GCF_000142945.1 Phytophthora infestans T30-4 | reverse complement strand
TTCTATCGTTGTCCATGGCCTTCCGTGCTTCGTGTTGCTCTTTTATCCCATCGTCTACATAGTGTGGGTCGGTGTTCCTTCGCGTTTTGTGTTCTTGCTTAGCCTCCGCGCTTACTTAATCACAAACGCTGTTATCATTTCGTTTGATGTACGCTACATATATTGTTGGAAAACTCGCACAATATCTTCAGGTCGCACACTACGTGCGCAAATACAAAGGAAGGTGACACTTTTTCCCGGAGGCAAGCCACAATAGTCGTATTTAAAGTTTTCACATTATTATTTATAGTAATATATTTGTTATTTATTATCAAACGTTGATATAGCAATTATGTGTACTACTACTACAAATAACAGCAAGTAAAAAATGAATTGTATTTAAAATAGTACTACGCAAAACAGTATTGAAATTAAACTCATTAGAAAAGTACTACGAAGCCTAAAACATCATTCTATATCCAATAAGTACTAAAGTTTCGATTGAGGCCGACATATAAGTCACCAAAGCCTTACAAAAATTTGCAGCGGCTCCTACGACGATATTGTACGTGTGTGCACGTCGGCGCCTTTTAATTCAGCTAACTAACGCGTACACAGGCAGCGCCCTTCGCGTGGCCTTGCATACCGCAGCTGAAAATAAAAGCAAAATATAATTTGAGCGGTACATTTTAAGTACGATGTGTTGACCACATACAGTGTGTGCACCACATAATTCGATTCTAGCCAATCGACGCCGCCTTCGCTGCGCTCGGCAGCCAGTAGAACGCGCGTATTTGCGTTACATTTTAGAACCCTACCCTCGGACGGACTGACAGACGGACGGACAACACACTCCACTAGGGGGGTAAGACTAGCCGTTCGCCGCCGCTACGCGGCGGAGTGGGCATGGTTTGTTGGAGATAAGGTGGCCGCAAATATAGTGCTTCTTGGTGTCGCGTGCTTTGTGGGGCGTCGTTCAGCCTAGTACGTCGTGGTTTCGTGTAGTCAACCACTTAACTATCCGTAATCTCATGTGGCCTTTGTACAATATCGTGTTTGGTACGTTTCCGTTACCCCGTACTACAGGTTGGAATGTCGGTGTCTTCAATGGGCTGTGCTCTTCCGTGTTCTACTTGGGTTTCGGGGCTTCTCTGTTCACCCGTGGTCCACGGCTGTTTGTGGATTATGGCGCTCTCTTTTTGGAGCTTAATGCACTTTAAGAACAGCCT
>NW_003303569.1:92582-102123 GCF_000142945.1 Phytophthora infestans T30-4 | reverse complement strand
GCATCTGCATTGCCATGTTAGCGTGCTCTTCAGCGGCATCGTCTTCCACAATCGTGGTCACCCCGAGCCCCCTTCCATTTCGTGGCTGGTCTGCCGTCCGTGCAATCGAATTCTAATGCGCTATTGTTCTCCGTGGCATGGTAAGCTCAGGTTCTACACTGATATAGTGCTCCGTGGCTCGGTGATTTCGCGTCTACAGCTCCAGTGGCCGCATTTCTATCATGGCTTAGTGTCTTGGCCACCGTCCAAGTCATCGTTTTATTTTGTCGTGTCGGCGCTGGTCTGCCGTCCGCTCTATTATGAGCTACCGTAGTATCGTGCTCCCTGGCTCGGTAAGATCCGGGTCTACCCTGGTATTGTGCTCAAATGCTCGGTGTTTTCACGTTTATGGTCTCCCGCGTCTATATGTCTGGTCCGTCGACCGTGCTCCGTGCTCTACCGTGATGCTATGGGAGAATTGCTGTTAGTGCACTCTTACCGCTGCGTGCTCTTCCGTAGCCGTGCTTTTCAGCATGCTGGGGGTGTTTATATATTTAGTTCCCATCCGTGGCTCGTACGCTTTCGTCCTATTCTTGACCTTCTGTCCTTTTCATGACTGCGTGTTCTTCCGTCTTTCGCGCTACGCATACAACTTTGTGGTTTGCATCGGCTAAGTCTTCTATCATCGTCCATGACCTTCCGTGCTTTCGTGTTGCTCTTCTATCCCATCGTCTACATAGTGTGGGTCGGTGTTCTTTCGTGTTTCGTGTTCTTGCTGAGTCACGTGCCTCCGCGCCAGCTTGAATCACAAACGCTGGTCCGATTTTGTTTGATGTACATAGCCGGAAAGTTCACAAAATATGTTAAGGTCGCACACTACGTGCAAAAATACAGAGGAAGATGATACTTTTCCCCGGAGGCAGTGTGGAGTGCAGGGGTGTAAGCCACAATAGTCATTTTTTATTTTTTCACATTATTATTAATAGTAATACAATTGTTATTTATTATAAAACGCTGATATTATAATTATGTGTACTACTACTACAACAAATAGCTGCAAGGAAAAATAGGAATTGTCTTGATAATAGTACTACTCAAAACAGCATTGTAAGTTTAATTTCTGGAAAAGTACTATGAAGCCTAAAATATCATTCTATATTCAATAGCTACTAAAGTTTCGATTGAGGCCTAAATATAAGTCACCAGGGCCTACAAAAAATTTCAACAGCTTCTACGACGATATTGTATGTGTGTGCACGTCGGCGCCTCCTATTAATGCTAATTAAAGGGTGCACAGGCAGCGCCCTTTCGCGTGGCCTTGCATACCGCAGCTGAAAATGAAAGCAAAATGAAATTTGAGTGGTGCATTTAAAGTACGATGTGTTGACCACATACAGTGTGTACACCACATAATTCAATTTTAGCCAATCGACACCGCCTTCGCTGCGCTCGGGCAGCCAGTAGAACGCGCGTATTAGCGTGAGGATTATTAGCCCTAGCCCGTTACGGACGGAATGACGGAACGCATACCACACTTCCACTAGAGGGTAAGACTAGCCGTTCGCCGCCGCTACGCGGCCGAAGTGGCAGGCTGTAGTCCCAGGAGAAAATGGGCTCACGCCTTCGCTGCGCTCCGGCGTAAACATGTTTTATGTAAACGTTATGTACTAAATGCATATGAAATTGAACATTCCTACTCCGAACCAAAGATCTGCCTGTAGACAATGTTCTGGGCGTAGACCCCATCCTCCTCCTCCAGCTTTGGGTACTCGACCAGCGCCTTGAATCTTGATCTTGAAGTAACTCGCGACATCGCAACGTACAGCTGCCCGTGGGAGAAGCAAGGCGTAGCAAGATACAGCCCCAAGTACTGCACCGTTTGTCCTTGCGCCTTGTTAATCGTCATCGCAAAGGCCGGTTGGACAGGAAACTGCTTGCGTCTCAAATGAAACGGAAAGTTCCGAATGTCTCCGTCACTGATGAAAACAATGCGGGGAATCAACACATGTTGCCCTTGTCGCTCACCGGTCATAATTGTGGCGTGGATGACATGTGGCTTAAGGGCCACAATTCGAAGCCGTGTTCCGTTGCACAGCCCTAGATCTGGATTCAGGTTCCGCATCATCATGATAGGCATTCCTACCTTGAGGGTCAATTTGTGGGGAGGCATTCCACTGATATTCATCGAGTGGAGTACCTCCTGCTCGAAGAAATTGCCGTCACCGTCGTCTTGTACAGAGTCGGAAGACATGTATTCCCGCGCCTGTCCAGTTAATCGATCGGTCACCGCTTCATTGATGCGGTGCACGATTGCGTTCGTGGTCGTGAGGATCGTTCGGTTAGCGAAATACTCGTCGGTAGCAACCTCGGGGTTATTAATCTCGCCATACATCTCGTCGATGATCCGATCCATGCCTCTTGGAATAACGCCCGGACGAATTTCCTGGTCCTCATCGTCAGGCACAGGTGGATTCTCAATCAGCATATCGCGCGGGATCTTCATGTAATCGTTTCCTAGGGAAGGGTTTACATCATGCCTTCCCTCCCCGACTTGCAGCAGGAACTCGGAGAACGCAGCCATTTCCTCAGCAGTGTCTGCAGTATCAGCTGTGCGCACTCGCATGTTTTCCGTAAGACAAAACGTCTGGAATTGGGGCCACAGCCTAGACGACTTGAGGCAAGCGTCAATTGTCTCGACGGGTGTTCCATTCTTAACGACCGGGAGAATCTGGCGGAAATCTCCCGAAAGTACAAACACTTTCCCCCCAAAAGGCTCGGTGTCGTTGTCAAGTATGTCCCGCAGTGTTCGGTCTACTGCCTCGAATGCGTGGCGATGGGCCATAGGTGCTTCGTCCCAAATCATTAAACTTGCATGCTTAATCAACTCCTGAATGTGGGAGTTCTTCCTGATACCGCACGTCGAGCTCTCGTTCAATTTCAAAGGGATCTTGAATGTAGAATGAGCTGTCCTACCACCCATGAGCAAGAGCGAGGCAATACCGCTAGACGCCACAGCGATGGCGATTTTCTCCGAGAGTCTGACTTTGGCCAGTATGTTTCGAAACAGTGTAGATTTTCCAGTACCACCAGGGCCATCAACAAAAAATAGTTTCTTGCCTTCCTCCGGGCATTCAACCGCTTCAATAATCTGGTCGTAAACCACCCGCTGACTTTCGTTTAGCTGATCTTCTGTGTTTACAATCGCCTCCAAAGCTGACGCATCGTATCCAGTGAGCTCACGTCGAAGTAATCCGTTTTGACGAAGCGCTTCACGAATCAATGTTGGGAACGACCCCAACTGAGGAAGCTCGTCGAAGTCAGCTACCGCATACCCACTCGCTTGAAGTAGTTCTTGAATGCTCATCAGCGTTTCAAATTCGACCAACGCCGACTTGAAGGGGTCCATCAAAGCCTGATGTTTGCGTGCGAAGTCTTGGGAAAGATCCGCGAAAAACCGATCCCATAGAACACCAACATTTGCTGGAGCTGAATACACCAGAATGGTGACGAAGAGCTGGCGTAGTTGATACGGCATTTGGAACTCAACCGCTTCCGTCAAACAGGAAACCCACTCGTTGTCATTCTCCAAGTAGCCAGCCTCCCGCGCCGCAATTTGGAATGTTGGGCAGACAATTCCGTTAACCGTTCTCAAGTCTTCAAACGACGTTGGACCTCTACGCTGACAGAGCAGTAGCCGAAGGTAGAACCGCTCCATATCTCGAGGAGACACGTGAATCATGCGACCAACAGCAGCTTGATACTGTTTCCGGCGAACCCACCTTTTCGGTTGCCCTTTCTCCGGCGCTTTCCAGCAGAACTCTTTGGGGATATCCTGATACAACATCGTCCTGGCAATATGATTCTGAGGCTCTTCACTCGCACACAACTCAAAGAATCTGGTCAGCATCGTGTGACTACCACGTTCCAAAACCGCCTCCGGGCTTTCCGTCTCGCGAAAGCAAATTGTCTGGCCTGACTCGAGATGAACCGTCAGCTGTGTCACCGCATGGGTTTTCCCCTGAATTGTGAAATCGAGCAGGCGCATGCAAGCTTCCACCGGAGAAATGTACCGGGCGCTCAAGAAACGTAGAATCTCATTTGGTTCTCGACGCGCACTCTGCTGCCCTCCTCGGACTTCTTCCACAGTGAGTATAGCCATGTCGGGTCCTTTGTACACATACTTGTACAGGTATTTAACCGCAGTAATATCCGTGCACACTTCGACATTGATGTGGCAGTTGTACTTCTGGGATAAGTACGGGTTGTACGGTACAACCCACTGGTTGATCGTAGCATTGTCGTATTCTCTGCCTTTGAACTTTAGAACACCTTCTTGCTGTCGACGTCGTCTGTACACTGGATATCCATTGGCATTGGCTTGTGTAACTTCTCCTAAGGGCTTCGGATATCCTTTGGTGCACTTGCCGTCCTTCATACACGCGCAGGAAGGGTTTGCAGGCCCGCATGGACCATGGAGCATGCCTGACATGACCGTCTCATACAGCTGAGGGTTTGTATCCTTATCTGGGATCTCAGCGCATACCATCTTGTCTACGATCTCGCGCGTTCGAGGTTGTCTTCGTCAGCCAAAATAACCAGTACGTGAGCGTGGGGGAGGCCTCGTTTTTGAAACTCGACAACGTAAATCCGCGCGCGCACTCGTCCCAGAACGCCTTGGTTTAAATCGTCAAGCGTTGCTTGCAGTTTCTGCTGCCACACGCGAGCCACGATGTCTGGTCGATCTTGAGCTGTCTGGATATCGGAAGGTATCGCTTCAAGAATCTCGTCCCACTTAGGGTTGCACGTTTCAGTCAGGAAGACGTCGGGCCGTCCATACTCCCGAACAATTGCCATCGAATCTTGATACGACTTGTACATGGACCGCGGGCTACCCAGGTGCGAAGCCGGTAGTATGATACGCTTGCCAACCTGATTAAGAAAGTGGGTTGGTCGTGCTCTACTGCCTCCGTCCCGGTCCGGGTGCACCAATCTGTTCTGGGCCCGGTCATATTCCGACAGCAGCACTTCTCCTTCCGCCAGAGCCAAAGTATCCTCATTGAGCAAAGCGTCTTGAACACCCCTGTATTGATCGGCGCGAAGTGTTTTCTGATTGTCGGCCACCCAGCGAAGCTGTTCTTGCTCACATTTTGCACGCTGATCTACACACCACTGTTGAAATAGACGCCCACCTTGGTGGAGAGCGGACTGATCATCCACTTTCTGATGAAGGCGGAACGCGACGTGTTCACGAAGCGACATCGCCTTCTTGTTTCGATACTCAGCACCATTCGCGAACTCGTCTGTGTAGGTCCAGCCCTTCTCTCCATATGGAAGGAGAAGCGGGTATTGGAGTGGATCGTAATCGGCGTGAGTCTCATACAAACGTAGCAGCCTTTGATCGCGTGTAAACAGAAGTAGATCCCGAGGCTGAGCCAGGTTGCCGTCCTCAATGAGAGTCGCAGCCACTTCAGACACAGTGGGGCGGTTATGCGTCCTTGGTCGCGAGGAGTTATCATGCAGACGGAAGACCAAGTCTACTGGAGTCTCCGTGTTGTGTTGACGCACTTGCTGCCCAAAGTGGAGGAACCGTTGCGCTAATGGGTTGTGCTCTGCCATCATTTTCTCGATGTCTAGTAGTGCAACACGATCCAGATCCGCGAATATACCAAGACGTCGCTCCGCGCGGCGTTGCATGTCTGGATCCACAATGTAGATCTGCGCAAACTTGGGTGCTACTCGCGCGCCTGTCCGACGGTCTATGTGGGGGAGGAGAGATCCTAGGTAGTGCCCCATAGCCCCTTGAATGCGATATGTGTACACCCCGTGTGTACCCGCAACGCTCTCGTCCTGATGCACATTTTGAAACGATCGGTTTGAGCACGAAGCACCAATCGATGTAAACGCGAAGGCTTGGTTGTAAGCACGAATTTGACGGCGGAACTCGGGATCTCCGTACAGCTGAAGCAGCTTCCGTGGCGCGGGGTGCAGTGGAGGCAGCTTTACCCTGCCTGCCAGACAGCATGATATCGCAGACTCCCCAGGCCACTTCCAAGCATTGCAGATCGGACAAATCGTTGTAGCCGGGAGCTTGTGGCGACTGTTCACCACGTCGTTACCCGTTATCATGGACGCATCAAAATCTTCAAGGGATATTAACGCGTGTCCTTGACGGGTGCATTGGCGTCTAGTGCGCACCCGCTCGAGCTCCTGCAGGCGCTCTTCTTCTGTCTGGCGGGATCGTCGATCCGCATGTCGTTGCCGGTCTAGCCCACGTTCGGCTTCCCGTTCATGTTCAGACTGCTCCGCTCTGTGTTCTGCGTGCTGCTCCCTGTTAGTAGCCCGAAGCGCGGAAATATCATTTTCATCCATCAATTGTCGATTCTCAGCGCGAGCCAGAGTGTTGATCTCTCGCTCGCAGTCCCGGTCGTGTTGGCTCAAACCAGCACGTCTTTCTTGTAGTCGGGTTCTCTCTTGCTCGCGTCGTTCGTTAAGTTCCTGACCGCGCAATTGGGCTCTACGGGCGCGTTTGCGTTCAGCGTCTTTCTTCCGAGTACGATCACGCTGAGAGAGCGTCATATTGGCTCTTCTGGTACGGGCCCTCTCAGCATCCCCGGCACGGCGGCGGTCTATGTGGGATAGTGTATCGCTGTTTCCGCGAGCGCGCTGCCCAAGCGAGACAGGGGTTCGCTCTTGAACAGTAGCTTGTAGTACGACAGGCACTGCCAATGAAGCCACTTCGGTGGCACCCGCTATATATGCTGCCTCCATCTGGGCCGCAAACCGGCGCTGATGTACCGCAGGATCGGACTCTTCCGTCTTCTCCTCCTGATCTTCAATACGATGAGCCGGAACTTCCGTCGCTTCTGTGACGTCTGGCTCGTCTTGGTGTACGCTGAGGGCCTTCAGCTCTTTGTTCAAGTCGTATCGTTTCTTCCTGCGCTTAGTCTGACGTCGTTTTCGTGCATCCTTTTCCTCTCGCATGGGTGTCGCGTTAATGCGCTCGCTCTCGTGCAGGGCCTCCTCGAGTTCCTCGCGCGTCCTCTTTCGCTTACTCCGAGCCATAGTTCTGCGAACACGTAAACGTGACGCGTTAGACAATGTCTAAGTACACCGCACGTAGCAGTAGGTTTTCATAGAGTAGTGTGTTGGAATACGCGTACTACCCGGGATTGCTTGCCCCCATCAAGGTTATCTCCGATCACTTATCCCACAGTCACGGGCCGTGAGGCCCGGAGCGGTTTTAGTTTGCAAATTGTGCAGTCGAATCTTCAGGGTTGGGCCCCCGGATAGTACTGTAGCTTGAGGTGCGATATCCTTTTGCCAAAAGGCGGTCGTTAATTGCAAAGGCTGGTTATTGATAGGCTATTACAGCCCCCATCCCATCTGTCGGTTAAAAGAGGCCAGTTACGGTACCCCTCCTGACCAACTGCACGCACGCAATGTGCGTGCCCATCAATAACCATTAACGACCGGCTCAACTGGTTCGCTGTCGGGTTTGCGGTCAATGGACCAGGTGCCAAATGTGCTCTCGCGCAGAGTGGGCGGTGGGATAAAGCCCCAAGAACCCAGAGGGCTCTGGAACTAAATCCCCATAGCACGGCTACCTACTTGCAGGATAAAATCCCGCAAGTGATAAGCTACCCCCTAAGCAGCCCCAGGAACCTCGGACTATCTGTGTATGTGTGTCTTGCTAGCTACTAATGTACACTAACATGCATACACGCAGCGTACCTCGAGTACGGTGGCGTTCCGCGGCTTCCGTTTCGAAAATGGGGGCAAAATGAAAATTGGAACTGTGCATTTTAAGTACGATGTGTAGACCACATACAGTGTGTACACCACATATTGCAATTTTAGCGAATCGACGCCGCCTTCGCTGCGCTCGGCAGCCAGTAGAACG
Source organism: Phytophthora infestans T30-4 (assembly GCF_000142945.1). Lineage (NCBI taxonomy): Eukaryota > Oomycota > Peronosporomycetes > Peronosporales > Peronosporaceae > Phytophthora > Phytophthora infestans. The sequence goes on along the minus strand of NW_003303569.1, from coordinate 94,244 downwards.
CGCGTATTAGCGTGAGGATTATTAACGCCTTACATCCCCGGACGGACTGACGGACGGACAGACAACACACTCCACTAGAGGGGTAAGACTAGCCGTTCGCCGCCGCTACGCGGCGGAGTGGCATGGTTTGTTGGAGATAAGGTGGCCGCAATTTTAAGTACTTCGTGTGTTGTGTGCTTTCAGTCTGATCTTGTACCCCGAGGCTTCGGCCATCCCCGTGCGATGTTGTGTCGTGTACTTAAAACACCTGTCATTTCGTAGTCTCATGTGGCAGTGTACGGTATCGTTAATTCGTACGCGTCCGTTGCTCCGTACTACTGGTTGGCGTCTATGTTCCTCCGTGGATATTGCCCTTTTCCGTTAATGCGCTTTCTCTTTTGGGTTCATGCTTTTCAGTAGTACGACACCCTTTCGTGGCTGCTATTTTTCCGTGTTCCCAAGGTCTTGAGTGGGTTTACAGGTTTAGTGGTCCATATTCATTCATGGTCCATGGCGTCTCATCGACGGTACCCTCGCCGACGGGTGCTATTCCGTAGTTATATGGATCCGTCCCCCGTGTAACGTGCTCTCCTGGTGTGACTTCATCGACCGCGTTATCGCGCTATCATGCGAGCGCAGTATAATTCTGCTATCCTATGCTTTCGTGCTCGCGTAGTGCATCTGTGTTTCCCGTGTTATTATATTCAACAATGGCATACTGATCCACGTTGTGCAATCGTGATATCCAAAAGCGCTCCCCGGTGCTTCCGTGGCTGATCTGCCGCCCGTGCAATCGTGGTATCGCCTTTTGTGGCTCCGCGATTTGCCGTCTATAACTCCCGTTGCTGCGTGTTATCTCACGGTTTAGTGGCTGGACCACCGTCCGTGCAATCGTATTATCTCGCGGTATCGTGGTTGGTCTGTCGTCCGAGCTATTGTGAGCTACAGTAACACTGTGCTCCGTGGCTTGGCTCTACCCTGGTATCGTGCTCCAATGCTCGGTGATTTCCCGCTTATGCTCTCCTGTGGCTTTGTGTTAGGTTTATCGTCTGTGCTTCATGTTCTACCGTGGTGTTATGGAAGAATTGCTTTCCGTGCACCTTACCGTTTCCGTGGCCCGTGTTTTTCAGCATGTTGGGGTGTCATTACTTAAGTTACTTTCCGTGATCCATACGCTTCCATCATATTCTTGCCATTCCAAGTTTTCATGGTAGCGTGCTCGTCCGTGGTTCGTGCTTTTCAGAATGGCTAGCTGCCTTCATTAATTTAGTCCTTTTTCAACGTCCGTGGCCTTCTGTGCTTCGTGTTCTTCCCTCTACCCCATCGTGTACATAGTGTGCGCCGGTGTTCCTCTGTGTTTCGTGTTCTTGTTTATCCACTTGCCTCCGCGCTAATCCAATCGCAAACGCTGTTTTTATTTTGTTTGATGTATGCTACATATCGTGGTGAAAAGTGCGCACAATCTCTTAAGGTCGTACACTACGCGCGCGAATACAAAGGAATACGATCCTTTTTTATCGGCGGCGGAGTGGTGTACATGGTTATGTGGGGTGGGATGGTGGGAAGCCACTATATTCACATTTTGAATATTTAATATTAGTAATAAATTTTGCATCTTTATCTAACGCAAATATAATACCGGTACTTATGGTTTAAATTGATTCGTATTAGTAATAACATGCG
>NW_003303569.1:81850-91121 GCF_000142945.1 Phytophthora infestans T30-4 | reverse complement strand
GGATACGTGTACTACAGGGAACAGGCGATATTCGGTACCTGCCGTTTCCAGCCTCACCGCATGTTCTCCAATCTTCTCTCTCACCCGGAACGGTCCATGCCATAGATGGGCCAATTTGCGAGCGTACCCTTCTTTCACTCGATCCAAATACAGCCACACCTGCGATCCCACTTGGATTTGATGTGGACGGGCGTCTTCGTTGTGTCGATCCGCTCGATCCTGTATCGCATTCCGCAGTCGTTCGTTCACCTGGGATCTAGCTTGCCGGTAGTATTTCTGGACTTGGTATCGCCATCGCCTTGGATCTCGGTTTCTCTTCTTGGTACTGCATACTGGAATGGCCGCTTCTAGGGTGGATTTGGGATCCCACCCATGTACCAAGTAAAATGGTGTATCACCCCGGATCCTGTCTTGGGCGGTGTTCATCGCGAAGGGGAGCCGTTCTGCGTACTCATCCCAATCCCTTTGATCCAAATCCTGGACATACATCTTGAGTGCTCTCGTGATCGTCTGCACCATGCGTTCGGCCGACCCGTTAGCTTGGGGACGATATGCCATGGTTGCTCGCTGTCGCTGCCCTAGGATCCGGTTAAATGCTCGAAAGAAATCAGACATAAAGCCTGGCTCCCGATCATGTCTAATCATTTCGCTAGCACCAAATCTTCGGAAAACACACTCCTCGTACGATTCCGCAATGGTTTGCGCAGTTCTAGACGCACTAGCTTTGGCAATCACATATCCGGTAAACAGGTCCACCCAAATCAACAATTCTGTGTTTCCTTTGAACGACTTGGGCAACGAGGGGATATGATCCATGGCTATGATCTGGAAAGGGTAAGTCGCTCGGACATTCCCAGGTGACTCCCCTTCGATCGTAGGTCTGCCCTTGCCTGTCTCACAATCCACGCATTCACCGACATATCGTTGTACACTCTTGAATAGTCCTCTCCAATGGAAACATTCCCGGATCCGTTGGTAGGTCCGACCAATGCCCTGATGTCCGCCTTCCAAGCTAGCGTGGTAGTGGTGTAGGACATCCTGTTGCAAGGTTTCTGGCATCACCAATCTCATCAATCCATCCCGATCCTCGTGTACTCTCTTCGTAGGGGGGCAATAGAAGAGCAAGTCGTTCAGATCCACTGCGTAATCCGTAGCGATAACGCTGTAGGATTTGGCATCCTCCCGACTTAAGTCTCGTACATCCCCCATCAGATACTTCTTTAGTCCCAGGATCCACGCTTCCTCATTCTGTGCTTTGAGGATCCGCTCGATGCGAACTCTCTTCACGAATGTTTCCTCGAGGATCGGGGGGCTGGATCCAATCCTTCCTCTGGACCTAGTGACAGCCATCACCTGGACTGTCCTTTTCCCGGATCCAACTACCACCACTTCGTCAAGTCGGTTCAACGTAACGAGATCCTGATGTTCGGCTTCTCCCTCCACTTCGACACCACATTGATTCCGTAAAGCGGCACTGGCCAAACTATCCGCACTGGCATTCCAATCTCGCTTGACATGCACCAACTCGTGATTCAACCAACCACGCAGGTGGATCATCACTTTCTGCCGTAACAGTGTTAGGGCCGGGGCCTTGCAGTCAATCTCACCTCGCACCTGTCTGATTACCAAATTTGAATTCCCACAAATCACCAGCCGTTTTGGATCCTTGTCCCTTTAGTAAATCCCAAACCCCAGAAAGGAGTCCGGTTATACTCCGCTTCATTTGACGGTTAAGCCCTTCCGGCGTAAGGTGGTATCTAGGCCCCGTACAACTTCCCCATCCCGGGCCATTCTCCACGGTATTGCACTGTATGACTCCTCCTCCGGGTGGTACACGAGGCGGATCCATCGAAACTCAGGACGTATAGATCCTCATCTACCTGTACCGTCGGGATCGGGATCTGGATCCGGCGTTTGGGCTCTTTCTTAGGGGCGATCCTAGTCAGCGCCTCATCCATCTTAGCTCGAGGAGTGATGCTCGCGGCCAAGACTCCCAGGATCTCGTCTTCCCCTTTCGAACATTTCACAATCTCCAGCGTCCAAGGTGAGAGTAAAGCTGCCCACTGTCCCAAACGTCCTTGCAACCCGGCCGACTTGAACAGCCAGGCTAGCGTGGAGTGTCGAGTCAGGATCCGGATGGATCTTCCCACTAGCAAATTATAATTTAGATCCAACACGCGCAGGAGCGCAAGTACCTCTTTCTCCACCGCTCCGTAGTTCAGTTCATTCGGCTTCAGTGTCCGGCTGACGAAGGTGACTGGATGACAGATCCCCTCATGTTCTTGTACCAGAGCCGCTGAGACCGCCCAGTCACTGGCATAAACTATCACCGTAGGTTGACGTTCCGGATCGAAATGACGGAGGATAGGCGTGGTCGCGATTCTGTTCCTCAGTTCCATGAATGCGTGTTGAGCTCGGATCCACCGAGATTCTGTCTTTTCCACGTTCTGATCCGTCGTCTCTATCCAGACTGGATCCTCTCTCTGTTGGTCTCGGGGTGGCTCCTGTGTTAGGTCCTCTTCTGACGTCATACCACTTGGATCCCTTCGTGGATCCGACATTTCCCGGGCCAGAGCTTGTTGGATTTTCATCCGGACAGCTGGAGCGGTCATCGCAGCAAAATCTACCTCTCTTAATTCATACAACACCGCGGCAAACAAGGCGTAATCTTCGATGAACCGACTGTAGTAGTTCAAACTGCCCAAGAAGGATTGCATCGCTCGTAACGACTGTGGGAAGGACAAATCGGCTAACGAAGACAGGTCCTTAGGATTCGCCTCCAATCCCTCCTTGGAAACTCGATGGCCCAAGTAATCCACCTTGCGCATCCCCCAATAGCTCTTAACCACGCTGATAGAGAGATTCCACTTAGTACACGCCTCCAGTAGGGATGTCACTCTTTCGCACAACTGATCCCACGATTCCGCCGGGATCAGAATGTCGTCGATGTAAGATCTGCGTCCTAACACAGACGGGGTCCCAGGATCCCCTGGTTCCCCCGCTTCGAATGGATCCACTTCTGCGTCACCTTCCCCGGATCCACCCGTTTCGGGCTCCGGTATTCGGGTGAACCCATAGAGGGCGTTATCGATGAGGCGTTGGTAGATCTGGGGTGCGTTCTTCAATCCAAACGGCATCCGGGTCCACTCGAACAGGCCAAACGGTGTGATGAATGCGGATATTGCGCGAGCTCGATCCGTCATAGTAACCACCCAGAAACCACTGGCCATGTCTAGAGAACAGTACCAGAGTACTTTATCCAAATCTTCCAACAGCTCATTGATCAGAGGCATCGGATACACCATCAATCGAGTCAGGCTGTTAACCAGCCGGTAATCAATGCACAGACGTATATCCACCCCGTTCTTCTTGATGATGATTACCACCGGCGACGCCCACGGGGACGTTGAGAAGCTGATGATCCTGGCTTGCAGCAGGCCCTTAATCAGATCCGACAGTTTTTCTCGGAACTGAGGTGCCACCTTCCGCACCCTTTGAGCGATCGGTTTCGCGTCGCCGACATCGATGTCACATTTGACTCCGCGGGCGGCGGGCGGTAACGCATTACCCTTACCGATCAGCAGATGTCGGCTTTCCCAGATCTTCTGACGCAGACGATCCACTTCAGTGGGTTCGTTCGCCCCTGGATCCACTTGGATATCATCAATCGTGACCGCCTCTGTGGTCAGTGGTACCTCCGGGATTACCGCCATACCTTCTCCAAGATCCTCGGCGTGTAGATCCCCGCCTTCACGGTAGCAGACTTGTTCATCTTCGGTCTTTGTCTGATCCACCCTTGGATCCAGGCACCGCGACTCTCCTTCGACCGTCATCCCTTCTGTCTTCGTGGGGTCGGGTATCCTGGTACTGGGGAAGTCACCGGTCGGATCCAGCCGGTCCTCTAACGAGTCTAAACCCGACAGTTCGGGTTTGACTAGCGTTGCCACTCTCGATAGGGATCCAGGCACTTTATCCAGTGGAAAGCTTGGATCCACTTGTGGATCGGCGGGATCCGGCTGTTCGGCTTGAGCCCTCTGCAATCCTTCATCCACCGACCCTGCGTTATCTAAGGGCCGACTCTGGGGATCGTCCCCCGTCATGGATCCAACCTCCATTGCTTGGATCTCAACCCGTCGATCTCTCTGCAGGATCTTTCGCGGAGTTGGATATGAAGGCCGATCCACCAAGGGGCCAGTTGGCTCCGCCGGGAGCTCCACCTCTCCGAGAGATTCGATCTCGGTAGTCGCCTCGTACACCAGATTCTGCCATTCTCTGTAGCCGCCGGGATCCAACTGACACATATCCAGGTCGCCTAGGGATACTGTCCTTCGCCAGCCATCGTCCGATCTCCTCATTATGGTCCAGTAATAGTCTCTTGTCGCTGACGTTCGTGAACTGGAGGTATTGCGATCGACTGGTCCTTGGATTACGGTAGGTACCCATTTCTCGCCCCGAGTGACCCACATTTTCTCATGTTCCACCCACTTCAACCGGTCTGACAGCTCCCAAGTTTCCCCGGGCTCGATCCAGGTGGTCTTATCCGCCCTTATGATCCTCATCTTCGCTCCATACAACGGCCGCCGTCCGCTGAGCTGGATCCGCATCTCGTCAGGGAAACAAAGTGTCCCATCCGCCAGATCCAACCTCACTCCGGCTGGCACCATGAAATCCATCCCAAGGATGGCGTCTTGACCAGCGAGATCCCCGACCCAAATGTCAAACCAATACACCAAACAACCTGCCAGCGTGATCTTGATTCGCGTTCTCCCGTTCGTACGGTATACGCCTTCACCAATCCCAACACAATCTTGGATCCGACTCCCGTCCACTTGGCACCCAACCTTACGAGCAAAGGCGGTATCCAGTATAGACACCTCGGCACCACTATCTAGAAGTAGGATTGCTTTTTCATTGTTGATCTTGCCCCCTACCTTGGCTTGTCTGAACCACTTTCCTGGGGCATGGTACTTCCAGTATCCACGGGACTCCCCTGTTAGCAGATCCATGGATCCAACATCCTCAGATCCACAGGATCCAGTGACCAGACAGACCTTAGGTGGATCTGCAGTGACCTCACCCTTGGTAGGCTCAAACCATCGACCATGTTGGCGTTTCTCCCAGTAACCACGTGCCTCTCCTCTTTGTAGATCCAGGGTTGAAGAGACTTTGGATCTGGAAAACTCGTCCACTTGGCGCAAACTAGAGACCCTGGCAACTGACACTTCATGTAGATCACGTGTATTATCGACTGGATCTAGGGTCCTGCTACCTGGATCTAGCGATGTCTTGTTCACAAATGCATAAATGCAGTACCTAGAACGCTCGGCTCGTACCGGATTCAAACCCGGCGAGCGTCCTAGTTTAACATCTGCTCTGCCACTTCCGGCAACATCCCTCGGTGCTTGGCTGGATCAAACCATTGGCGGATCTGGTTGTAGAATTCTTCCATCGGGCACTTGCCGACGTCGTGAATCTCGCCACACCCGCGACACACGTAGAAGCAATGATCCCCGGGATGACCTTTCTTGCCACACTTCTCACAGACCAGATGTTTCCAGCATCCAGATTCAGTGTGCTTCCGGGATCCGCACTGCGAACACCTGACTTGTGCTGCCCCGTCCATGAGATCTCGGGATCTGTACATCCCACGGTCCCCGGGTACGGTATCCCCCGGTCGAGAGTTGTCTCCTGTCTTCGCCGTTCGATCGTTGGACGCAGTGAGACAGACTCGACGGTAATCTTCAGGGTCGGAGTCCGAGCCGTCGGATCCTGACTCAGTTCCTGAGTCAGGCGCCGTGACTTGGTGGACACGTCGAGCTGGGGCCGTGGGCGTCGGGGCCTTTTGGCGATACTTGCCGGATCCGACCGCCGCCTTCTTCTGGCGGTGTTTCGCGCGATCCACCGCCCGCAGCACTTCCTCAAGCTCGTCTGCGTCGGGAAGTCGTAACAGGGTCAGCCTGTCGGCCAGATCCACGTCTCCCAATGTCTCGATGAAATGATCCACGTGTTCCCGCAGTACCTTGGATCCCCCATCCTTGATCTTCAACTTGGCCCGTAGACCGGCCACATTCCGTCGATGTAGGTATTCCAGCGGGGATTCATCCGATCTGCGGCGAGCATGGTAGTATTGTCGTGCCACCGACACTCCCAATCCACAGTACTGGGTCTGGAAACTGCGCAGCAAATCTGGCCACTTGTTCCTGGTGGATCTGCCCAGCTGCCGATACCAGTTCCTGGCTGGCCCCGCTAGCAGATCCCCAAAGGTCAAACACTTCTCAGCATCCGACGCTTGATCTCTCATGAGGGCCGACTTAACTTTGCTGATCCATGTTCTCGCTCGGTCCTCATCTTGATCCTTGCCCGTGAACTCCTTCAGGTCCGATATGGCTGAGATCCGTACTCTCTGGATCATGGACGATCCACCTGCCCCGGCTGTGGCTGTTGCTACCACTGCTGACGAAGTGGATGGGCCCTCCAGATCATCTGGGTCGAATTCATCATGGGAGTTGTCTCCCTCCACTGACTCCATCTCCACGTCTCGTGCTCCATGTTCGTGAAGCATTTGCACTTGTGGCACGGGCGCTCTCATACCCTGTTCGGCCAGGAAACGACTCATCGCAGCTTCGAAGTGTCGCTGCAGGGTGCCCGAGGAAGTGTCGGAAGAGCCTGTGGCCGTCAGTTCCACTGGCGAGACCGGATCCGTGAGGCGGTTACCTTGAGCCCGATCTGACGATAACCCCACTGGCTTCTTGCCGGATCTGGCTCGATCCTGGCTGGATTGTGTCAGATCACGCGTAGGGCGTACTGGGTCCTGAGCCTTCGCGTTCACAGGGGCTTCCTGTCCTCGGATCCTCGCCCGCGCTTCCAGCATGGATGCCCCGGAGGGTCCTAAAGTCATGCGTCGTGGTTCGGACGACGTATCTGACTCATCCTCAGCGGCGGATTCGTAGTTCGAGGACGCAGCTTGGCTGATCCTCGGTGACGACACTGGATCCATAGTACGCGACCTTTCTCCGGTGATGGACTTAACTCTGGCAAAGAGGTCCCGCGTCGCGGATACTATGAGATCCAGGTCTAGCTCGAAGATATCCTCTGCGTCGAACACACCAGCTACGATGCCTGACTCCGTAAGCAGACGTAATAGATCTTTGACTGCCACCAACTTGTTCGCCGTTTTCGTTGGTGCTCCCACCGGTTCCCTTGGATCTTCGATCTGTCGTGGATTCAGGATCTGCATGACAGGATCTTGATGCAGGAAGTCGCGTAAAGCCTGGTGGCGATACACAAACTCGAGATCCTTGTCGGACCAGCTTGACCTGGATCCAGCTTGGTCTTCTTCCGACTCTGGAGCTTGCATCTTCTTCCGCGTAGTCTTACTCGTTTTCGTCTTCTTTCTTGTTTCTTCGACTAGCGGGCTTGGGTTTAGGTACGGTGTTGGCTTAACCGGTGAATCTGCAAATGCATACCGTTTCGCCTTCACTTTCCCTTGTTTTGTTAGCGGATCTTGACTTGCGTCAAGATCCGCAGGGGTCCCCGAGGGGACCTGGGGAGGATAGAGAGGTTTCTCTTCTAGATCCGGATCCGGATCCACCTCTCTTCCGTCGACAGAGTTCCTCCCAAAACTCCATCGATCCGCGGATCTTGTTTCATTCAGCAGCGTCTTCGTCGATCCGACCTCCGACGACGCCTCTTCCCCTGGCTCAATCTTCACTTGAGCATCTTCTTGGGACTCACGGTGAAATCCCGAGTCACCAAAAGATCCGGGCACGCGCACCATTGTGGTGTAGCGAGATCAGCAAAATCTGCGAGATTGCCAGATCCAACTTACCAACTGCGCCCAGACACCGACTAACAGAGGGAGTCCCCCGATGATCCGTGTTCTGCTGAACTTTCCTCACCTTGTGTACCCGTCGGTAGAGCGAGATCTGCTCTCTCGGTAACTTCCGAAGAGTTCAAGTGGTGAAGCTTGAGTGTCTTGGCGAGACGTGGGGATGGGGTGGAGCAGCAGTGAAAAATCTTCACTCTGCGTCCGTGGATGGTTCCGTATCCTAAGCGAATATTCGAGCTTATGGATCCGGGGCCTAGATCGTGGATCTAGCCGTAGAGTTGCCTTGCGGGTGTGTTCACTTGCCTTTGTGTTGTCCTTTAAGTCGTACTTGCCGCCTCCTGTGACGGGATCTTGAGAGTTGAGAACCTCTAGGGTGTAACCGACCAAGTAGTAAATTCGGTTAACCTGTCGGATCTGCACAAGTAAAGGAAAAGCTCACTAGGTTGTAGGATCTGGCCAATGTATTATCCAGTTATCACTACCAACACTAGATTCGCAATTCCCAACCTTCGCCTAGCTCGTACGGCCAAAATAGTTCCGGTTCTTGAGGGCGGGAAGGCACTTGCGTGATACTGTGCAAATTGAGGACTGTATTGATATTTAAGCCTATACCTGCCTGGGTTTCTACCTTCTATGTCTTTCATCTGCTAAATCCCTTACCAGGCTCGGCTGCATGTCCCTTCTTCCCTTGACCCATCATCCCAGCTGTATTATCTTCAGATCCACCGGATCCATGGCGTAATCATTATGGTTACCCTATTATGGGTACACTCATCAGGATCCAGGTCGCTTGGATCCACTTCACTTGAAAGTGTACACTCGTCGTGGATATGAGCTCTCCACTCATCCAACATCATCTCGCAACTGTCTGTGATCTTCACTGTCCCACGAAAGTTCTAGATTCACTGCATCGCATCATACAATATACCCTGGATCCAGGGAGGTAAGGCGGGATCCTCCCTCCTTGGATCCTAACTCAAAAGCATGGGATCCGGGGGGTCTCGCGGTGGATCTTGACTCCTCGTTAGCCGTGGCTACTAGATCCACCTTTAGAGAGCACCTACCATCCTTACTTCATAGGATTCACACCCGATCCACTCTTGTATAGTATATCCCATATCCATTTAGGTGAATCCAAGTAAGGGTGGATCCGAGGTAAGTCTTGGTGGATCAAGCCTTCTCGTACATCGCTCATACCAGATCCATCGTCACTTCATACGGGGCGCTGCTCGTCATGGCTAATCGCACCACCGGCAACTTGCATTCGTGCCAGGCAAGCCAAATCCTCTCTAATCACTTGAAATTGTCATTGATTCGGGATAGTGACCCCGCGTCAGGACCATTCTCTTATTTCTGAGAAAGCACTGTCCCACAGGTTCGTCTATGAAATGACTGGAACCCACACAGATTCCGACAAATGGTGCATTCCATAGAGTAAAGTCT
>NW_003303569.1:77815-81391 GCF_000142945.1 Phytophthora infestans T30-4 | reverse complement strand
CGCTGCCGGAGCCGGGTCGCCATCAGTACTTTCCCGTGCAGGTGATCATCTCTTAGATCGTCACTCTACCGCGACCCGACACTTTGTTCGTATTTCTATTAAGGTCAAACGCTTCGTTACTAGTAGATAAGCAAGTAAGCTTTGACCGCTATACTAGTGGTTCTGACGTGGCCGAGCACCGGAACGAGCCAAATAGTTAACAGCTGCAGTAACATTGGGCAAGTGCAGTTTGGATCCAGAGCAGAGACCCCGATTGCCCGTCTCATAATCTTGGTTTGCTCCATCATTAAATCGTCGTCGAATGCGATTGATTGGTCCATGGGCGTGCTGACAGGCCTGCTTTCGGCCATCCCCATTTCGCGGAGGAGTTCTTCGATCGTGTCGTGCTGGTGAAGCAGTATGCCGTCGTTGGTGTGCTCAATACTGATACCAAGACATTTAGCAGCCACGCCCATGTCCTTAATGTCGAACTTGATGCCGAGTTGTCGCATTACCCAGTCACTATCAGCATCAACTTCACTGACGATAATCACATCGTCCACATAGAGACCCAGCAAGGTCAGCTTGCTATTGTAGTGACGAAAGTAGAGACATGGGTCCATCTTGCTTCTAGTGAAGCCAAGCGACAGTAGAAACGCGTTCATCTCCCGGTTCCAAAGCAACCCGCTCTGCTTGAGACCATACAGTGACTTGAGCAATACCACGCTGTGCCGTTCGCTACTGGGGTGCCTTTGGTGGTTCATCAGGATTGGGCGGTCTAGTGTAGCCTTGACATACGCTTTCGGGACATCGCCCTGACGCAACGGACGCTTCCTAGAGCCGCAAGCGCCACGAGTAGAGGAGAATGGAGTTTGGATTACTGGGAAATGAGTTGGTTTCAAATCCATACCACTTTGCGGGGGGTTAAAAAACTCTCTGGCAACTAATCGAGCTTTAAAGCGCTCGAGTTCACCTCGGTTGTTGAACTTAATGCGAAATACCCACTTCGCCGATATCATGTTTGCTCCTGCTGGAGCTCGCACAACCTCCCATGTACCATTCGCTTGAAGGTCAGCTAGCTCCTTCTCGATTGCTGCCTTTCATTCAGGCCACTCAGGCGTCGCCATGGCTTCTGTTAGATTTCTGGGGGTAATCATCTTAGTTATTGCGGTTGTTAACAGGCTGGCTGAACCGGCAACTTCCGTTATCAAGTCATGGGGCAATGAGAAGTCTGCGGTCCTTGACTTCTTGCGCGTACCAAAAACACGACGAATGGCTGCTGCGCTGACGGGAGTGCCAGCGTACTCGTCTTCACCACTGTCGCTTGCAGCGTCGATCGAATTTTGCTTCTTGCGCTTCTGGTTCTGTGAGCCATCCCGACTTTTGGAGAACGGAGAGGGGGACTTGAATTATCGAGTTCGTCAGCGCCGCTCGGACCTTGATCACCAGCTTGATTGGCTGGATTTTCGTCGTATTTCTTCTTTGTAGGATCAAAGGCGTCAGTACTACCTTCGGCGCCTGACTCACCATGTAGCTCCGCTAGTGTTGTTCTAGCCTCATTATCACCCACATCGAGCTTGTCTACGTTCTGGACATCCGCGCTCACGACGATCTTCTTCGTCCGTGGGATGAGAATCCGATAGCCCTTCTGTTGTTCACTGACGCTGATTACTATGCCCTTTTCAGCTCGTTTCTTGAGTGAAGCTCCTGCCTTGTGCGCCACCTGAACAGTTCAGCTCGATCCGAATTTTAAAATATGTCCCACCTTGGGTGGTTTGTCCGACAGTACATGCAGCGGCGCTTTGAAATCTGCGTTTGCTCGGGTTGGAAGATGATTTCTGATATAGGAGGCGTATCTGGCAGCATCACCCCAATAGCGCTCGGGAAGATTTGACGCCCACAGCATGGCACGACCGGCGTTCATGATTGTCCTGTGCATCCTTTCCACTTTGCCGTCCGAGGCCGAGCTGTCTGGAAGTGTCAGTTGCTGCCTTATGCCGTGTCGTTTGAGGAACGCGACAAACTCTCGCCCTTGAAACTCTCCACCTCCGTCTGTGCGAACAACTTTCACAGTGACGCCGTACTGGCGCTGGAATTCCGGCACAAAATTTATCACGTGCTCAGCTGCCTCGTTCTTCGACTGGAGAAGGTACACACGATTGAAGCTTGACCCGTAGTCAACAACAGTGAGTAGGTGCTTGTTACCGTTTCGATCTGGATTCATGTCCGTCTTTAAATCGATCCCAAGGACGGCACCAATTTCATCCGTCGGCGCTGATGTTGACGTATCTGCTGTCGGTTGTGCACTCTTCGTCTGTTTAGCTTCTGCACAGGTCATACAAAAACGGAGTTTCTTCGACAGTACCTCCATGTCGCTCGTTAAGCCCTTCGAATGCAAGCGAAGCAGAGCTTGAAAATTTACGTGGCCGAGCCGCTCGTGCCACTGCTGTAGTGTGGTCCTTGATATACCCACAGACATGGCCGCCGCGTCTTCATGGTTCTTGACGGTCTCGCCGTTCAGAATCCACAGCTTCCCTTGGCGCGCTGCGACAGCCACACAAGTGCCGTAGCTGTTGATAAGGCGGCACTGCGTTCTGCTGAATGTACTTGAAATGCCGTGCTCACCCAGCTCGGTTACGGAGAGTAGATTTCGCTCAAGCCCAGGAACAAAATGCACTTCGTGTTGCATGACGATAGTCGTCTTGTCGCTGCTTTGCACGCGGAGAAGACAGCCTCCTTTGACACTGGCTTGTAGTAGACCACCATTTGCTACAGTTATAACTAAGTCGGAAGGTAAAATTCCAAACAGCATATCCGCACTTGAGCACATGTGATGAGACGCACCAGAGTCAACCAGCCAGCTCGTCACGTGTGTTGCATGTCCGTTGGTTACTGACGTGACCATCCACAGGTCAGCAGACCCGTCTCCATCATCGTCACTCTGGCTGCTTTGCGGCCTCGCCTGGTGCGCCGATCCGTGCTGTTGCTTTTTCGGGTTCGGGCAGTCGGCTTCTCTGTGGCCAGGTTCGTCACAGTTCCAGCAGCGAAACGTTCTTGTGCTCGTGTTAGCGTGACCGCTATCCGTCTGCCTCGGGCTCTGGGACTGCTGTTTGCTTCGCTGTTTTTGCTTACTCTGCTGGTTGTGTCCATGTTGCTGCTGCTGCCTATGGCCGCGTTGCTGCTGCTGCCCTCCCTGTTTCTTCTGACTGTTTCCAGCGGGCGCTCCTTGGTGTTGCTGCTGACGGGGAGGGTTGTTCTTGCCTCCCTGCTTGTTGTGACCGACACGACGACCGTCGCCCTTGAGACGAATCAGAAAGTCAACGACTTTGTTGAGCTCTTCATTGTAGTTGGTGTTCGTCTCATCAACCTTGCTTAGTAAAGTCGATTTTAGGTCGGGACAAGCGTTGTTGCATACTGTTTCTAGCAGTAATTGTGAGCGGTCACCTTCCATGAGCCGCTCGATGAACTTTAAATAGCTGACATATTCTTTCCAAGTATCACCTGCGCGCTTGGTGGTATCCAGTCGTTTTCCTAGCTCGTACTGGCTTAGACGACAACCAAATGCCTTCATAAGGTGTGCGGTCAGCACCTCGTAAC
>NW_003303569.1:73898-77288 GCF_000142945.1 Phytophthora infestans T30-4 | reverse complement strand
CCAAATAAACCACCCGCCGCGCGTTACAGAAGCTGTCCACTTGAGCGGATTGGCGCGGTTCTCGTGGCTGCTATTGCGGGGTGGCAAAGTAGCGGGCTGTAATGACCGACGGCGCGGCCGGACCTGGTACCCGTCACACTAATATGGCCCCTCCCCCCCTGCACGACGAGCAGGTAGCGTACTGTCGGAGATAGTTGAACCGGCTACAACCCAGCGTATGACATGCCCACATACCATAGGACCATTCTGAGAGTACAGATCGGGTCCCAAGCGAGGTCCACGGACGGGAGTATCCGGCATCTGAGAGCCGAACTCCACGGATTGGAGAACACTCTGAGTAAAACTCTGTCCGACAGGTACTTGGAAGGCGGCGGCCACCGGTCATGCAGATTGAGGACTAGACATCACCCACGTGTTGCTGTTATTGCTGGACTATATAGCTCTGCGGCTGCTGTATAGTGTTTTGCACTTTCAGAAACCGGTGAGGAATTTGCTGCGTTAGAAGACCTGTTGATCTGAGTAGTAGAATGTAAAACTGAAAGTGAATTCAAATTAGTTAGCTTCTCTCTAGCTTCTCTGCCTGCTTCAAAGAGTAACTTGTACATGAAAACATACATTGCCGCCTTCGATGCTGGTGCCATCACCAGCCAGGTACTTGTGCAGCCTGAATCTTCAACAGCGCCAGTCGTGACTTCTGATTTCGCTGTGGACACCTTCGGTGCCCACCTTCTTCTAGTCGCTTGCTGCTTTTCACCCACGACACTGCCAGCTTTATCGTGGCTTGATTTCTTCGAGCTGAACGCCTCCACAAGATCTTGGGCCAGCTGGTTTCGAAGAAATGGCTAAGGTTTTGCCATCTGCAACATCAGGTACCCTGGTACCGGGGAAGCCACCTGTTGGATCGCCTTGATCCTCTGGCGAGTTTACACACGACGGTTCCTGTTTGTCTAGTGTTGCCACTCTCGGCAAGGATCCAGGCACTTTGTCCCACGGAAAACTTGGATCCACTTGTGGGTCAGCAGGATCCGGCGACCCGGCTTCAGTGCTCTGCGATCCCCCATCCACCGACCCTGGGTTATCTAGGGACCGGCTCTGGGGATCGTCCCCGGTCTTGGATCCAACCTCTATCGCTTGGATGACAATCCGACGATCCCTCTGTAGGATCTTTCGCGGAGTTGGGTACGAAGGCCGATCCACCAAGGGGCCAGTTGGCTCCGCCGGGAGCTCCCCCTCTCCGAGAGATTCGATCTCGGTAGTCGCCTCGTACGCCAGATTCTGCCATTCTCAGTAGCGACGGGATCCCACTGACACATATCCAGGTCGCCTCGGGATACCTTCCTTCGCCAACCATCGCCCGATCTCTTCATAATGGTCCAGTAATAGTCTGTTGTCGCTGACGT
Source organism: Phytophthora infestans T30-4 (assembly GCF_000142945.1). Lineage (NCBI taxonomy): Eukaryota > Oomycota > Peronosporomycetes > Peronosporales > Peronosporaceae > Phytophthora > Phytophthora infestans. The sequence continues at coordinate 75,888 of NW_003303569.1, read as the reverse complement.
TTGTGACCCTGGAGGTATTGTGATCGACCTGGTCCTTGGATTACTGTAAGCACCCCACTTCTCGCCCCGAGTGACCCACAGTTTCTCATGTTCCACCCACTCCAACCGATCTGGCAGCTCCCATGTTTCTCCGGGCTCGATCCAGGTCGTCTTATCCGCCCTTATGATCCTCATCTTCGCCCCGTACAACGGTCGCCGTCCGCTGAGCTGGATCCGCATCTCGTCAGGGAAACAAAGTGTCCCATCCGCCAGATCCAACCTCACTCCGGCCGGTACCATGAAATCCATCCCGAGGATGGCGTCTTGACCCGCGAGATCTCCAACCCAGATGTCAAACCAATACACCAAACAAGCTGCCAGCGTGATTTTGATCCGCGTTCTCCCATTCGTACGGTACACGCCTTCACCAATCCCAACACAGTCTTGGATCCGACTCCCATCCACTTGGCACCCAACCTTACGAGCAAAGGCGGTATCTAGTATAGACACCTCGGCACCACTATCTAGAAGTAGGATTGCTTTTTCATTGTTGATCTTGCCCCCTACCTTGGCTTGTCTGAACCACTTTCCTGGGGCATGGTACTTCCAGTATCCACGGGACTCCCCGGTTAGAAGATCCATGGATCCAACACCCTCGGATCCACGGGATCCAGTGACCTGACAGACCTTAGGTGGATCTGCAGTGACCTCACCCTTGGTGGGCTCAAACCATCGACCATGTTGGCGCTTCTCCCAGTAACCACGTGCCTCTCCCCTTTGTAGATCCAGGGTTGAAGAGACTTCGGATCTGGCAAACTCATCCACTTGGCGCAAACTAGAGATCTTGGCAACTGACACTTCATGTAGATCACGTGTATTATCGACTGGATCTAGGGTCCTGCTACCTGGATCTAGCGATGTCTTGTTCACAAATGCATAAATGCAATACCTAGAACGCTCGGCTCGTACCGGATTCAAACCCGGCGAGCGTCCTAGTTTAACATCTTCTCGGCCACTTCTGGCAACATCCCTCTGTGCTTGGCTGGATCAAACCACTGGCGGATCTGGTTGTAGAACTCTTCCATCGGACACTTGCCGACGTCGTGAATCTCGCCACACCCGCGACACACGTAGAAGCAATGATCTCCGGGATGACCTTTCTTGCCACACTTCTCACAGACCCAATGTTTCCAGCATCCAGATTCTGTGTGCTTCCGGGATCCGCACTGCGAACACCTGATTTGCGCTGTCCCGTCCATGAGATCTCGGGATCTGTACATCCCACGGTCCCCGGGTACGGTATCCCTCGGTCGCGAGCTGTCTCCTGTCTTCGCCGTTCGATCGTTGGACGCAGTGAGACAGACTCGACGGTAATCTTCAGGGTCGGAGTCCGAGCCGTCGGATCCTGATTCAGTTCCTGAGTCGGGCGCCGTGACTTGGTGGACGCGTCGAGCTGGAGCCGTGGGCGTCGGAGCCTTTTGGTGATACTTGCCGGATCCGACCGCCGCCTTCTTCTGGCGGTGTTTCGCGCGATCCACCGCCCGCAGCACTTCCTCAAGCTCATCTGCGTCTGGAAGACGTAACAGAGTCAGCCTGTCGGCCAGATCCACGTTTCCCAACGTCTAGGATGAAAATATCCACGTGTTTTCGCAGTACCTTGAATCCCCCATCCTTGATCTTCAACTTGGCCCGTAGACCGGCCACATTTAGTCGATGTAGGTACTCCAGCGGGGATTCATCCGATCTGCGGCGAGCATGGTAGTATTGTCGTGCCACCGACACTCCCAATCCACAGTACTGGGTCTGGAAGCTGCGCAGCAAATCCGGCCACTTGTTCCTGGTGGATCTGCCCAGCTGCCGATACCAGTTCCTGGCTGGCCCCGCTAGCAGATCCGCAAAGGTCAAACACTTCTCAGCATCCGACGCATGATCTCTCATGAGGGCCGACTTGACTTTGCTGATCCATGATCTGGCTCGATCCTCATCTTGATCCTTGCCCGTGAACTCCTCA
>NW_003303569.1:68148-71682 GCF_000142945.1 Phytophthora infestans T30-4 | reverse complement strand
CCACCGGGGGTTCCTTGGTGTTGGGTGGTGCAGGGATTTGGGAGGAGAGAGAATGTTAGCCCCCCTTCTCCTCCTCCACACGCCGCTTTAACCGAAAAGAAATCGGGCATTGGTGTGTTTTGGGGCCAGGCGTTCCGGGTGGTCAGGTAAGTGGGCTTCCTTCCTTCTTCTCGAACAAAGGGCAAGATTCGCCCGAGGAAAGAGCGAACAATTTTTTGAGTGTGGTGAGCTACGTGTGCGCCAACTTCTTGGCTACACTTCCGGGCATCTCTGATGGCAGCGATGTCGACGGCTTTGGTGGCTCTCTGGCCGATCTGAACCCCATCGAGTATTTCTGCTGAACCTGTTCCTGTCATTGGTAGTGTCCGAGTCGATGATGCACGTGATCGGAGCTGCCGTCCCGCACTATATTATCGGTATCGCGTTGGGTGCCGGCGTGTTCGGTATGTTCATGTTGTGTGAGGGTTTCATGGTTCCTCGTGACTCGATCCCGGACTACTGGATCTGGGGCTACTACCTGGCGTTCCACTCGTACTCGTTCGAGTCGTTCGTGTTCAAGCAGTTCGAGAACGAGACGTCAGACGCGGCCAAAGCGATTTTGACAAAATACGGCATGGAGGACGTGGACGTCTCCCGAGATATGATGCTTTTGATCGTGTATATCGTGGGCTTCCAGGCCATTTTCGCGGCCATCCTGTGGAAATTTCACACAGGTCGTCGCTGAATACCCTTTTAGCTTGCGTTAATATGGAGCGAATTTAGCTCTTGTACATCGGGTTTTGGCTTGCTTTTGCTCACTTTTCAACTCAACTTGAAGTTTTGACAATATATGTATGATTTTTCCGATATAAACTGGCTAACGGGAAGCAATAATCGAGACCAACGTAGTCTTCTACCTTCGCATCCTATGCTGCTTCCCAGCAGAAACTTTCGGTGAGTTCCATCGCTGCACTGAAACGAGAATGCCATCAACAAGAATTGCCTTGCTGCCGAGAGAGGATTAAGCCTTTCCCGTGTTGGATGGTTCGCAAAGTGATCGTGCCTTCAAGGCACCATCGTTGCGTTGTATACTTCTCCGGCCCGTTTCAAAATGATGATTGGGGTTTTTTATTGATCGCACATAACTGAATAATCTACTTCAATTGGATAAAAAAGACTTTGGTTTTGCATGGCTGCGGGCCACTAAAATTATGGTTGGCCTAGACTAAAGTCAGCCCCGCATTTTGGGTTTTAGCACGATGCCCAGAACACCTGGAAAACAAGACATTACGCCTGAAACTCGTCTCAATGTGGTTGTGTTCCTTGCTGAACGGAGCGCTAACGGTAAATTGCTCCGTGGAGCAGTTTATGCAGCTATGGAGGCTTTTGATATGTGTCGCAACAGGGTCAAGAAGATCTGGAAGTCGCGCCAAAAGGTCGGATTTATATCCGCCCAGAAGCGAGTGCAGCCCAAGCGCGGAAGGCGCCTGTCGGTGCAAGAAGTTATCGAGATCGTCCAAGGGGTGCCGCTTTGCCAGAGGCAAACCCAACGAGCACTGGCGGCTGCATCTGGTATACCACGCACTACGCTACAGCGGTATCTTGCTGATGGGACTCTACGTCGCGCATCTTCTCGTGTTAAACCTACTCTGACTGATGCTCACAAGACAAAACGACTACAATGGGTTTTATCGCATGTCGAGATGGCATTAGGTACTGTAACATCTCGAAAGTTATTATTACTCAACCTTTTTAATTGTTATAGCCATTAATTATCTTGTCTAAATTGTTTTGACTCAGGTGCCCGAATGTACCGCATGTGCAGGGGTGTAAGCCACAATAGTCATATTTTAAAGTTTTTACATTATTAATAATAGTAATACAATTGTTATTTGTTATTAAACGCTGATATAATTATTATGTGTACTACTACTACAAATGACTGCAAGCAAAAATATGAGATGCCTTGATAATAGTACTAAGAAAAATAATAATGTAAGTTAAATTAGTACAACAGTGCTACGAAGCCTAAAACATCATTCTATATTCAATAAGTACTAAAGTTTCGATTGATGCCGAAATATAAGTCACCAAAGCCTACCCTTTTTGTCAGCATCTCCTACGACGATATAGTACGTGTGTGCTTATCGGCGCCTTTTAATTATGCTAACTAACGCGTACACAGGCAGCGCCCTTTGCGTGAGGTGGCGAACCGCAGCTGAAAATGAGAGCAAAATGAAATTTAAACGGTGCAGTTAAGTACGATGTGTAGTCCACATACAGTAAGTACAGCACATAATATCTGTTTTAGCCAATGGGGGCCGCCTTCGCTGCGCTCGGCAGCTTTTTAGCGAATTGAGGCCGCCTTCGCTGCGCTCGGCAGCCAGTAGAACGCCCGCATTTGCGTTACATTAATTAACCCTAGCCGCGGACGGACTGACAGACACTAGGACCTAGTGTGTGTAAGATTGTGCACTCCTCTTACAAATGCCACGTCTCTGCTTATTTTTTTTGGATCATTTCTTAATGTTCGACTCCGTATAAATACCGGTACCCACTGCCACCACTGGCTCTCGGTGACACCGTGTCGGTGTCAATTTCTCCTGGAAAACTTCTGCCAGCAGGCATTGCAGCTGTCCACCGCACTTGGCTCTCCTTCGTCTTGTTGTCGCTTGTCGTCGGGTGGGCACGGCCATCTGCCGCTGGCGCTCACATCTTCTCTCTAAGGGCGTGTTCGCGTTGTGCCTGGAGATGGAGATGGTCCCATCTCACTAAATACGTCTAACAATTGATTGGCCAAAATCCATTTGTTACAACTGCACAACTGGAGATTAGAGGTGATATCCTTCTCGACCTATTGGAGGTGGAGACAGGAGACGGAGGTAGAGACGAGAGGCTCACAATTTGTTATGGAGGAGGACATTGAAAACGTTTTGCTAGCTGTGTGTGCTGCAGTAGGACAAGCGGCTGTACTGCTTATAACTGCTGTACGTATAATGTAGCGCTAGACTCATACACAGTACCTTTGACTTGCACTGGGTAGCATCAACCTCGAGGCCACCAATACGGTGAGTCTCTGCAGCTAGGTAATTCTCACGCAGCACTCAACTGCTTTCGAGTTCTTAGTGCCATCGAAACATCCCTTCAGGCTATCGAATCGCAATCTCAGCAGCACCTCAGCCGCATTTACTGTCCACGCAAATGGGTGCTTTGTCTCGTTCCTGCCTTGATTCCTGCGGCGTGGTGCGCTCTGACCACTGCTGGTACGAGTGTGTACCGGTATGATAGCTGCGTCGTCCTCTGGTTGAGTGGCGTCTTCAGACCTTAACTGCATCATTCTTTGTTCTGCAGGAGAGCGTGAAGATGAGGATGTGACTTCTCGATTCTAGGTTGTGAGTGCCGTGTCCACACATGGTATCGGCACCTGATTAGTTTAAAGTGCACCTGGAGAAGGAACGTAGCGACACAACTGGAGGTGGAGATCGTAGGACACCACAATCATCTCCATCTCCAGGCCACAACGCGAACAGGCCCTAATGGAAGTCTAGGTCATAC
>NW_003303569.1:64037-66732 GCF_000142945.1 Phytophthora infestans T30-4 | reverse complement strand
TGTTGCTGTTGCTGCAGCTTGAGCATTTGCTCTTTTAGCGCAGCTTCTGCGGGCGTTTGTCGCCGAACAGCGAGCGGAACCGCGAGCGGAGCTGCGACGCAGTGAACTTGGCCAGAGGTGCGTACTCGTCGACGCCCGTGCGGCCCGTGGCCAGCATCTCCCAGCACACCTTGGACAGGTGGCGACAGCGAGGATCCTTGACGGCATGCTCGAGCTGTCGGATGTTCTCGTCGCTCCACGCGTCTATTTTGACGGGGTTGGTGGCTGGCAGCTCGAATTGACGCAAGTAGGCGTTCTGCAGCTCAGCGGCCATGAATTGGGTCAGAGGAGCGAATCGGTCTTCTTTCATGCCGCCCGTGGCTAGCACCGACCAATAGATCTTTTTGCCACGACGGCACGGATTGGGACGCGGCAAGTTGACCGCTTCGTACAGCAACTGCAAGTGCTCTTGCGGGAGCAGACGCAGAGGCATACTGGGAGGTACGGGCGACGACACCCCACCGAAACTCATCCGGTTGCCGAACACATCAGTAGTACCAACGAGATTGACGCGGTTCGTGTCGTTCTCACGGCTCAGAGTCAGAGCACCCGGCGCCGAGTATCGTTGCTGCAACTTCTCAGCGTCCGTCGGCTCGATCAGCGCCTCCAAGAAGCTGTCGTAGGCCTGCACGTCGAACTCGTTCTCGCGCTGGATGTCCAGCGGTTGAAGCAGTGCGCTCGACGATCCGGCAGTGTACACGTCGGGGCCGTGGGTGCCGTACTGGTAGCTGGCTGCTTGCAAATGGTGTCGGTTGATGGCCGACTGGATACAGTGCGCTATGAGGCGGCCGTGGCCGATCTTGAAGACGGCAAGAGCACGTTGGTCGTGCAGGATGAACTCGAGATCCCGCACCGCCGAGTAGCCCAGACGGCACAGGTACTCAGTGTACTCGAAGATGTTGACCTTCGGGATCCCGCAAAGCTCCATCCATCGCGATACCGTGTAGTTGGGAGACAACACGCCGGGGACCTGGAACCGCCGGGCTTGGAAGTCACGGTGCGCCTGTTGCCACACGAGCTGGGCGTCAGCGATACCGGCGTGCTGCAGTTCACTCACGACCGCGAAAGCTAAGGCTAGCACCGAGTCGAATCCGTCCTGAGCGAGTCGCTGCGTGGCCAGCGCCAACGCCGCCTGGTCCTGCGCGAGTTGCAGGTTCTTGAGGAAGGTAAGTACGTCGTCCGTGGAGACGGCAGGCGGGTAGCTGTTCGGGGTGAAGTACCCGTTCGAGGCGGCCGGATAGGTCACGGCCGACGAGGTGGTTGCTAGCGACAGTGAGGCCGAGGACACGATAGTGGACGGGGCGTTGTTGCCGACCTCGAAGCCGGCGAAGTCGAGCTTTAAGTCCCCCGGAGTGGAGAAGGACGCGGATGGAGACGATGGAGCCGACGGTCGCTGGCGCTTGCGATTGCGCAGCTGAGCGTCGCTGTCCAGTGGTGTGATGGTCACAGCAGCGTTGAGCTGTTTGAGCTGAGGCCAGGAAGAGAGCCCAGCGCTAGCAGACGAGGGCGCGGACGACGACGGGTCTGCGACGGCGATGTCTTGGAGCTCGCTGTTATTGTTGGGCTGAATAGGTCGTATTGCGCTCGATCACTTGCAAAGCTTCCGGCGACTTGGTGCCTAGGACACTCCTTCACTCGCTCGGCGGCGGCCTTCTTGGCGAGCGTAGCTTGCACAGCGCGAGGCGAACTGGATTGTGGGGCCTGGGTGAAAGAGTGCCCCAAGCCGAAACGTTTTATTTCTCTCTACACAATAAACATGTCCATGCATCACGCTCAAAACCGCATCTCTCGCAGCGCGCCCAGAGAAAGAACTTGCACATCCCCCTCGCCCAAAGTATTTACAACACTATCCATGCAGTGTCGAAATCCAAAAAACTCGATGATCTTCAGAGGGTTCTTCACTGCATCGTGGCCGGTCGAAGCACTCTGTTCATACTGATACAGCGTTGTAGCTAGCGTTTAATGCAGTAAGCTATTAAAAAGGCTAATACAACCTCAGCAGCCCCCACTGCAAATATGATAACGCCTCCAACTGCTGCCTTGTGACTGCCTAGCCAGCTGGCACAGGCAAGTGACGCATAGCGCCGTCACCCGATGTATGTGGCATACATACTGTGTCGGCAACAGCAGTGCTGTTACGCTGTAACTTACAGCACTCTCCGAGCAAGATGCTCGTCCGTATTAATGGTGGCGCGCGTCCATTGAGAAGCGATTTAGCCGATGCTCCCAGCGTATAATAGCGATCGTCGCCATTTATTTGTGTAGGCTGTGTTGGCCTACCCTCGTACAGTACTGGCGATGCTGACTTGACAGTGAACTGAAGTGACCGCAATACCGCGACTGTTGATATTGGACCTAGCAATCGTGATGGCGGCTTTCCAGCGAGTGGATCGGGTACATACATGTATATGTACTTAAAAAAAACTCCGTGACGAAAGCTTCAGGATACAGCGACGAAGTCCTTGCTCGCTAAAAATGTGAAGACGTTGGTGGAGCTGCAGGCGCGGCGTAAATTACAGCGCCTCCTGTCTCTACGCCGCACGTATCTGGCGCCCGTCTTCGGTGCCGGCTGCACGGTCACAGCCAGAGCGATTGCCGTGGTGAGCTAAGTTACGGACGCCTGTTCCAGCCTGGAAGGAAGCGAGTGAACTTCACT
>NW_003303569.1:51222-62461 GCF_000142945.1 Phytophthora infestans T30-4 | reverse complement strand
GTCGTGTGTCATGCGTGTACGTCGAATGCTATGGAAGCTAACTATTATTGCGTGGATCTAACAGTAACACGTGTGAGGTTACGGAACAAGACACGCGCCGCAAGCACGTGGACAACGAGGGCAGGTTGTGCTGCATACACTGAAGCGATCACGTATGTGTACATGCATTGAAGAAAACATGGACTCCATGTTTCCCGTGTTTATCCCATGACCTTACAATGTTTGCTGTGAATATGCTTGGTGTCTGCTAGAACAATGGTCCGTACGAGCAAGACTGCAAGTATACTTCGAGCCATGGCAGTTTCCTGCAGCAGCAGCAGCGACGACGCCGAGGCGGACTCTGGTTCGTCCGTGCAGAGTGACGTGGGCGTAAGTTCAAGTGTTATCAATAACGGCATACAAGCAGCTCAAGCCACGGACGCGCTTGACGAATACACCGTTGCTGATCTGGAAACAGCACGTCACGGTGATGCTGCGCAATCTGAAGAATCACTGCGTTCATCAGATGATGTGGAAGGCGCGGCTGGTGACACACTTAATGAAGAAGAGAGTGATACTTCTGGAACAAGCACAAGTACGCGATCGCGAAAGAGGACACTAATGGAGAGCAACGTGGAGCTCGAGTACGTCCCATCTTTGACACCATTTCACAAGAATTGCGTGCGTTTGAAAGGCGTGCGCCCTTCGCATAGCGTGAACGCAACGGAGTGCAAAGTACGGTTTGTGGCGCAAGTGGTGAAGAAAGCAGACAAGGAGTGGAGAGTCCAAGTGAAGCTGGCATTCTACGGACACAACCACCCTGTATCCGAGGATATATACCAGTCGTATCCGAAGGTCCGCCAACTACCTGCAAGCTCGCCCGTTATGCGTGATGTGGAGCTTATGGTTGCCAGCGGCAGCAAATCCAGCCGCTTGTACGATTACATCCGTACCAATTCGCCACACCGTATGCAAATGCAGGACGTGTACAACCTTGTTGCCAAGATAAAGAAGTCGGGTGCGTAGTATTTCAATGTGGACTTTGTATTCGAGCGTGGCTAACAATCGGTTTTGTAGGCAGCACGCTATCCGACGAAGACCAAGTAGCAGAATTGCTGTTACAGTTTGGCATGGCGGCAGGGAGCAACGTGACGAATGTAGAAGTAAATTGTCGGGGGCACACGGCCGTGGTCTCTATCTGCTCGCAGCACATGCGCAAGTTGTACAAACGCTTTCCAGAGCTGCTTCTAGCTGACTGTACGCACAAGACCAACCGGTACGACACCCAACCATGTTTGACCATGTTTGGACCAGGTATTTATCATGTTTGAATGCATGGTGGATACATGTTACCCTATTCTGGCCATGTATTAACTGTGAAATGTGTATTTTATGTAGATACAACTACCAGCTGTGTACATTTATGGTCATGGACCAGTTTGGAAACGGACAAGCTGTTCAGCACTCTGTGATCGAGCGCAATGGTGACTGGCATATGCTCAAGCTGATCGAACATTTCCAAGCTGTGAACGATTGGGACGAGACTCTAGTAATCATGGTCGACAAGGACCTGAATGAGATTGCCGTTCTGAAAGAGATGTTTCCTACGGCGCGAATTTTGTTGTGCCATTTTCACGTGATCAAGTGCTACGTGGCGCTATTCGACTTGACAAAAAGTACGGAACGTACCCGAGCGCTTTATTGCAGCAGTTGGATTTCTGTGTGGCGAACATGGTATACGCAAGGACGGAGGAGGACCTAAAGAATAATGCAGAAGAATTCAAGACTCTAGCTTGCCGAGATGGTCAAACCGCTCTGTGGGAGTACTTCGCGAACCCCTCCTGAAGATAGCGTGCCGTACCGTCTTCCCGAGGCTATGGTACAGAAAGCGCTAGCAGATATTGAACGCAGGACACCCTACGGTGAAGTTATGGATCTCAGTACGCCGATGGACGCAAGCGTAGAATGCTGGGTAGCAGACATAGATGGTGTGGGTGTGTTTACACAACGCCAGCTGATGGCGATGCAATTTTTGTGGAGCTTCTCTGCAGCATGCGCGAACGGCTTAAAATGCTACTCATGGCTGATGGGTAAGGTGGACATACTCTTTGACAATGACCAAGCCGCTTTGTTGGCTAAGCGAATGATTGAAACATGGCCTGGTCAGCGCCTTCCGGGATTCGACCAGGGCTTTCACTTGGACTGGACGCATTTGTACTGTGCTCGAGATGGCTGCTGGTTCAACGACAATTTAATTCAAGCCTTCTCGGCGACGCTGTCGGCCAAGTACGGTGCCAGCACTACAATTTTCCTACCGCAGCTTAAAACACCGGCAAAAGATAAGGGCCATCGAATCCCACCACTGACGTTAAGTCTTGTAGCAGCTACGAACATGGAATGGGTGTTCATGCCGCTGAACGTCAATGCCAGTCATTGGACATGCCTCGCTGTGAACCAGCTTCAAAAAACCATTTACTGCTACGACAGTCTCGACAAACGCGCCTATCAACTTGCTGGAAGAGTTGGCGCAAGAGCTCGTGGTCCGGAGCATGACGGAGCCGTACGAGATAATAGCTGTGCACAACCCCATCCAGAACGACGGTGACAACTGCGGTCTGTTCGTATGCCTGTTTTTCTGGCGCCGCGTGTACAAGGAGGCACCCAGAGATTATTCGAAGACGGGTTGTCTACGCCAGCGGTGGGATCTCCTTCGCAGTGTGGTGGACTTTAGTGACTCCAGCAAAAACGCAGAGTAATTCGATGCTAAGTTTTGCAATACATGTTTACGTACCATGTTTTCCATGCTTGACATGTTTTAGTATCAGACACCTGAGATGGATACATTACGTAAGGTAGTTTCAACCCATGACGAATGTGGGGGTGAGGTGTCGCCGACAACACAGAATCCTCTTCACTCTTACTTTTTTACGTCGCACTGATAACATGTTTGGACATGTTACAAAACATGTGAAACATGTATAAGATAAAATACCGGACCTTCGTCATTTATTCCCAGAAAACATGGATGGCACCTGGAAATGTATCCATGATCACCATTGTTTCGATACCTAACCCTTTTTAAAAACATGGGCTGTATCGCCAGCCTAAAATAAAAAGGCAGGGCTTTTCCATGTGGTATTAATCCATGTACAGGACTGCACCCCGTTTTCGCGGATGTGGACTATATAGGATTTGCAAATAAATCAGAGTTTGGCAAAGAAAGAAGAATATTTTTAATTTTATGGATCATCATATCCGGCAGTTTATCAAAGGTCCAGGGGCGCGAAAACGGGGTGCAGTACTGTACTGTATTAGACATGTACCGGTACACCGTGTACTTTAATATACGCACATGTAATCACAATTGCCTTGCACTATTATTAACTAGCCGAGCGCCGCCGCTACGCGGCGGTAATTTAGGTTTTACTCTAGATTTTTGCCTTCCCGCCTTCGCTTCGCTTTGGCGGGATAATTAGTCCAAATCCTCTGAGTCCCCCATGTGCCTAAATCGACTTCTTTAATTTCATAAATCTGCGTTTCTTTTGCTACAAATTGCTGAGCTCCCAGTAAGCCGTGTAAATATTTCTACCGGTACAAAAGACTGAGACCCTAGCATCATACTTACCATGCTCATAAACGATTACGCTAGTGATCTTGGCAAAGTCTCTTTGTTGTTGTTGGCGATCACTGTACCTTAATCTTCCACCCAGAAGCACCTGCACTTCAGTCTAAAAACGCTAAATAATATATTTAGTTTAGCGTCGTGATCGATTTCACGGGCCGTTTCTGAAACCTAGATTGCAACAATGCAAAGAATATCTGTCCAGCTTGCATCAAATACTCGCTTGTACTGCCTGGTTAAGCTTGTAATAAACTGACTATTAACCACTTCGCATACCAAACTCGCTACTTTGAAAGAAAATTAAAAGTGTAACAGTTTGAATATTTAATAAAAATATTCAGGCTGTAGCATTTTCTTATGCATTGAAGTGTGTTCATTTTGTGCTGATTCAGAATTAGTCATTAGACACATCTGTGCCTGTTATGGTATAGACGGGTTGTGGACATGGATTATGGTAGGGTAATTTAAAAACGGTACAAATCCTTGGTGCTATCAACAACTATGGAGTATTAAAAAAAACGTTGTAGTAATAATTAATTAGTAATTTTATTTAGAACTAAATTTTAAAAATTATTTAGGAAATGTAAAAATAATTGTATGAAATTTTAGAGAGGTACTTGTTTCGTATGTAGTGGAGTATGTTGTATAAATTTAGCATTTTTCTGCATGTGATCAAGTGAAAAAAGATAAGGAAGTAAAAAAATAAGCATGTGTTTGAAAAGTGTGTAGTGGTAAGAAACGATTGAAGTAAGGCATGCAAAAAATTGATACTTCATACATATTTTATCAGTTTATTAATTGTTTTTTGTATACTTAGGTTTGAGCTACGTGTACGCTAGTGACGGTAAAACCATAGCCCGTTACACCTAGTAGCACTTCGTAGTCCTTCCAACGACCAAGCCAAATACCAAGATGGAGCACAGCTTAAAATCCGGTTCCACCGAAACAACTATGGATCACGACAGCTTCCCCCACCTCACCCGCGTTGAGTGCGAAATTCTTCACCGCCTCACGGTGGTGTCTGGATCAGCTGTCCCGGTATAGCAGCCCAGCGCGGCGTCCCCCGAACAGCAATGTCAAACCACTCACGAATTCATGGAACGAGAGATCGCTGAAGCCAAACAGCGAGGACACACCCCTTCCCGTTCTAGGAATGATGCCGTTAAGATGGGAACCTCGACATACTCAGACACCGGTGCAGACTGGCTGCCGCTGCATCCGTGATATCGACAAACAGACATCGCCATCGCCTCGAGATCGAGGCGCCGTCGGCAAAGGTGAATTTTCTCCTCTCCCGGCTATCCTGGAAAGCCAAAAAATGGGCCCTCGGCAAGTTTGTCGTAGATGCGCAAGCGTTCCTCACTCTGGAAGATCTCCAGAGTGACCTACGTCTGGCCGTCGAATTCCCCCAACATGAATACCGTTTCAGCTCTCAATTCTTCACCCTCAAAACAGGGTAAGATGTCGATGTGGGACTACTTTTCATAACCATACTTCACACCTTACCTTTTTATTTAACTCATATCTTATTACTCTACCCCAATACCATCATTTATGCTTCTCTTCTTTTCTTCAAATTTCAACCCCTAGGAAGCTCACAAGCAATATATACTTAACGCTTAGTAAAATAGACGCTGATTACATTTAGAAACATGGCGGGGAACCTAGACCTCTAAGAACCACTCAAATGTAGTTCGACGCCTAACTGGCTATAACGTTTTCTTTTTTAGCCAATCATATAGCGTCAATGCAACACGCGCTAATCGCGATCCTTTTCAATCGTCTTTTGTAAAAAAACTACCTAGTTACGTAATTGGGGGGGGGCATTACACTCCACCAGCAACATAGAAATCTTAGCGCTCCCATTGTTTAAAAAAATATATATAACATCATCATAATGTACTTTACATTCGGTTACTACAATATATATTAAAGCCATATTAGCTAGAAAACGAATGCTTAAATTATTTAATGCTAACGTTTATTTATATGGTTTAAATAAAATTATTTGGCAGAAAAATGATTATTTTAAGTGTTGTAGATAATAGCCTAGCGAATAAGTAGAAGAAGTTAACGATGATGTATCATACTATTAAAAATATATGAAAACGGAATAATAAGCAGAATTGATATTATATAGATGATAGGGATATGAAACCAAGTGTGTTTTTAATAGTTTTTACATTAAAATAACAGTTTAAGAAGTTATACAAGATATAAATAGTGAGATTTCAGTATTTGATACGACATTTATGTAATGTCTTGGTATGCTGTTCATGTTGCCGTGAAATGTTATATATAGATAGATTTAGTTAAATAATTGCTGAAATTGAAGCAAGAAAAAAAACAAAAAGTTTGTAAAAATGTTAAGCTAAGTTTAAAGAAAGTACATTTGAAATTTAAAATTGAGATATTGAAAATAAATATGTTTCTACACTGTCTACGGTAATTAGTCTAGGTGCGAAAATAGTCTCAGTTCAAAAAAAAAGTCTAGGTCAGACTATTTATTGTTTAGCCAAAATATCGAGATTCATAAATAGTCTGACCAACACAGGTTCATAAATAGTCTGACCTGAGCCGTGTGGGCAAGAGTGCACATTGGTACTCAGTACGGCTGGGATCGAGTCACCCATTACTTTTTTTTTCTCACAGCAATTGGTTTTGATGTTTGTGGTTCTCGAAGTGCCGACCAAAGTGCAAGTACATATACAACCCAGAATCATTAATGGCTATAGCAACAGGTGTCTGATGTTACCTTCGCTTCGGTGGGGTGAAGGACTGGATGGTAGAGTGCCGTAGCGCTCCCTCCAGTTACGTTTTAAGTCCTCATTCTCTGTTTTATCGGCAAGTCGGCATGGAAGTTGCTACAGCTACTGCGCCATGTGGAGGTTGTGGAGAACCCGTTGGTCCTGTTCATCGCTGTCCCAAGTGTTTGCGCCACATGCATCCATTTTGTGGACGACCCACTGGAGCCGAAGGCTTTGGGCAGTCGGTGGTGTGTACAGACTGCGACAAAACCGATCGATCCAGCGACGGCACATCTCAGGCATACGACTTCGAAGGCGAGCTCGAGTACACGCGATCACGCTCACCCCGTTCATCCAGACAATCGCGCAGCACACAGGCTGTCAGCAGCATCGCTCATCGCCGGAAGGTCGTCCGCTGGATGACAGAGCACGAGGCAGTCAAAGGCGACAAAGGCATGTTTGCAAAAGCTGTCGACAAATTCCCTGGTGTATTCAACTCGATGACTCGGGCAGCCAACTTAGCGAAGGCGGTGGACTGGTGGAAGAAGCGTGGGCGTATACTGGAGGCAGATCGTGGTGCGGTTGTTGTTTCGACGCGTCGGCGAGGTGGAATACGTCGCGTGAGTTCCAAGGTCATTGCGGGGCGTGGGCGACCAAGAAGCGCGTGGGTAACGTGGCTGTATCCCTTGCTTTTGGACGAGTTCGACAGACTCCGAAAGCTTGGCGTGAAGTTTGAGCCGGCGCTTTTGCAGCAACTCGCGAAGCAGATTCTTCGAGACAGCTCAGCGCCCTACTGTGGTGTAGTAGAACACACAAATATCGTCAGATGTGGATTCCTTACACAAACCACAACGAATCGCCGAGTTAGGTCGGCGGTTTGTATGGCCTGCGCAGAGGGTGGTCCCCTCGCGGTCCGGCCCTTCCGGGACAGACGAGTGGCTCGCTTCCACCCGGTTCCGACTAACCAAGTCAGATCACTTCCGAGGCTCCGCCGAGTTTTGGTTCGGCTGAGCTCGTTCACAACCCTGTGCCCTCCACCAAAGGATGGACGACGGCGCGCGAGCGCTTTTACAGGTCACCGAGCGCAGAGGCAGCTCAGCTAGAAGTGTTACGGCACCCGGGCTATCCGACGTACCGGTCCGCTGAGTATGCGGGACTTTCTTTCGCGCGTAGCGAGACTTTGTCCTACCCGGACCGACCTAATCTCTTGGCGCTACCAGTCAATACCCTACAAGCTATGCCTCTCGAGTATTGACGGCAGGCATAATCCAGCCCTATGCAGGGACTTACCGGAAAAGTGTACACGTGTCTTGGACTAGGAAAATTCTGCTCTGTTATCTTCTGGGGCCCCTTTCGGCTCCCCCTATTTAATCCTATGCTTCTCATACAAATATCTAATGAAATGTAGTCGTTTCGGATCTCTACCGACCCTTCAGCTGAGTTCCGGCGACCGTTGAGCTCAGCGGCTATCCGGATAGCATATCCGGACAGATCGCCGAGTACTTACCGTGATCATTTGCTCCTAAGCTCTGGGTTATCGATTCTTGACCTAAAGTAGGTCGGCGTATGGTCGAATCTGGAAATCCATACACCACAACTGCCCCGGTTATGATACGAGCCGAGCTGGTGAGTGTCTTAATCCTTCATTTTGTTCTGCCACCGTTGGTCCGTACTCGGCTGATGACGTCTCGCGGCTCCCCACCACCTTCTTTGGTACGTTTGTTGCTTCCGCTGTCACTCACTTGGCAGCTCCTTACTCTTCGCATGTTGTTCCAGCACAACCCGTGGCACCATCCTTCTTCTCCAACCCCTCGTCGAGGTGAAGGCGTGCCAGCTGAGTCGATTCCTCGACCCGTCGGTACTCGTGGGGTCAGCGACCGGCATGAAGCTGGGCTGGTTGACCTGACAACTTCCCATGAGTCTGACGCGGAGTCGGCAGAGTCTTCTCGCGTGCGCCTTCCTGGTCCACCGAGCTTGCCGGGCGACACCACTTCGGGCGCCACCAATCAGCCAAGCTCGGCTGCTCCAGTGAGTCTTGACTCCCTTATGGCCAGAATTAACGAGCAAGGGCATGATCGCCGAGAAGAATTGACCTTCTTGGCGAGGCTCATGGCTTACGGATTTACTCGTTCCGTGGAGCCCTCCGATCCCGTGCAGCGGCGAGCGATTTTGCATGCTGCTTCCGCGGGGGAACTGTTGGATATCTTGAAAGGCAACTACGCCGCTCTTGATTATCCAAAGATCATTGGCGATCTCCAAGCTGACAATCAAGCTGCTCAGGAGGAGAACCGCGCACTGACTCGGCGACTGGACTCGCTTGCTCTCAGCAACGTCGACTTGTCATATAGCTCTCGTCGGCTCAACAGCAAGTGTTTCGATTGGAGGCTGCTGCCACGCAGTCGGCTAATCTCCTCGCGTCACTGCGAAAGGCTGTAGCTCTGAGTGAGGCAAAACTTGCTCGGGTCATCGCAGCTGAGCAGAGCAAGGTTGACGCTGCGTTGGGTCAGGCCCAGCTCCACCATCAGCAAGTCTTGGATCGGGACGCCGAGATCGACGTCCTTCTCCGATCCATTTCTGAGAGGGATGCGGCGTTCATCACGCTTCAGGGTATTGCTTCCAAGCACTTCGAACAGCTGCAGGAGTCGGTGCGGTTGTACAGTTCCACCGGTACTCAACCCTTGCGGCACGCTCAGTCAGTGATCGCTGAGCAGCGGGCTGTGATCTTGCGACAGAAGCGGCTCATCCGTCGGAATGGTATTATTCCGATGCACGATCCTCACATGGCTGCTGCTGCTGGCGGTGGCTTGCAAGTTCCTGGGCTTGATCCGTCCGACCTTCTCCTCAACGCCCGGCTGTGTCGTGTCTTGGAGTCTCGCTTTCCTGAGGTTCTCAACATCCCCACTGGTGAAACTCGGCGGTTGGAGTTGATTGTCCATCCTCGCCGAGATGCTCCAGTGGCGAGTTCCATTATTGGTCCTAGTGTGGTTCCCTCAGCTAGTCAAGCGTCTTCGGCGACTTCATTGGCAGACTCGGCTGCGGCTCCAGTCAGCTCAGCGGCGGTAACAACCCAGGCTGAGCCGACTCTTGCTCAGCTTCACCGTACGCCTTTGGCAAACTTGACCTCGACTCAGCGGCTTCGGCGCTATGCCAACCCCAAGTCTCCCACTGCTGCAGGTCCTCGTCATCGTGCACCGGCGCCGCATCCGCCTCAACCGTACGCTTGTCCACTCCCCGGAGAGGATGGACACGAGGCTATCAGTACCCTTTTGCACTCAAGTTCACCTCAAGCTACTGTATCCGATGGAGGAAGGCCTCGCTCTGGAAAGTCCCGTCGTCGGACTCGGCGGAAGAAGGTTCGTCACCTTCAACTGCGTTCTGCTACTCAGCCCGCTGTCTCTGCTCGCTCTGAAGACGACGATGACGCTTCGAGCGAAGCTGAGTTTGAGTTTGAGTTGCCTGAGCCGCCCGCCGACACCGTTCCTGTAGTTGCTTCGACGACTTCGGCGGGTTCTTCGTCTTCTGGTCCTCCGGTGACTTCGTCCGTCGCGGCTATTCGCCCACCGCCGATATCTTCATCCGATGTCGTGGCTTCACGGCCTGTCCCGGCTACGAGCGTGTGTGCCCCAGGCTCGACTTCGCCCATCTCCGCTGGGTTGCCCCAGTCGAGCGCACCACTCAGCGTCGTGCTAACGGTGGTTGGACGCTCCCAGTCGCCCTCTCGGGGTCTGAGCGTATCCACCACGCCGACTGACTTAGTGACTCCGGCCGTGAGTGTCCTCAGACCGTCTCTCCCTGTGACTACGGCCGTGTTGACGTCCCCATCTGGGCGCCCTATCCGGAGATCTGCTGCGACCGCCCGCACTGTGACTGCTCAGCTGCTTGAGGATCTCGACGCGTCTGACGACGAGGTGTTAGGGCCTGGTGATGGTTCTGTACCGTCCACCAGCTCGACGAATCCTGCCGCTGGGTCGCTCTTGGATCCCATTTCCTTATCAGAGAACTCGGCTGGCAGTCCTTCAGGTTCCGACTCAGCGACCGCAGATGCTCGTCGTTCTGTCCAAGCGAGAAGTCTTCATGCGGCGATCTTCGGTTCTGACGACGAGATGAACGATGAGTCCTTGCCGCCGAGTGATCGCCACTCCTCGCGGCCTTCATCGAAGGATTCTGGTGACGGGACGAGTTCTGCCTCTGTGCCGGCTTCGGGGAAGCAGCAGCATCGCAAACGTCGTGCCTCGTCGAGTCCTACCGGTCATCGGTCGAAGCGATCCAAGAAGCACAAGAAGCACAAGAAGCATCACAAGACGCACCGACACCACAAGCATCGGCAGCTTCCGTCGACTCCTGATCCAGCTCCGGCTCAGTCCATTCCGGCCGCTCCTTCGCCGAGTAGGCTCCCGGTTATATCGATTCTCTCTCAGCCGAGTTCGACTGCTTCACGTCCGGCTGTGGTCGCACTTCCCAGCGCTCTTACACTCCCGCTGGCGACGTTACGGACTCGGGCCTCGCAAGCGGTGTCCAAGGATTGTCGCCTGACTCTTCACATGGCTCAACTCCGCGAGGTACCATTCATGCATTTCGGCTCAACTCGTTGTTGGAATGCATTATTGGATACACTGAGCGGAGGGGTGCAGATGGAGCTCGTAGGGGGCAAGAGTCGTGTTCCACCTACGCCGTGTTCTCTTGACGGCATTCGAGCTTTCATGGCCGTTTTCGACCCGAGCCATCCTTGTCAGCGTCTTCGGCGGATGCTCCCTGAGCTTCATTTCTTCTTTTCTCCGTCGATACTGGAGGAAGCTCGGCGATGTTTGGCTTCTCAAACCCGGCCTCGAACTTTGATGCAAGTTCTAGGAGATATGTGGGTGAAGCTTCGTGGCGACAGTCCTTGGACTCG
>NW_003303569.1:46605-51122 GCF_000142945.1 Phytophthora infestans T30-4 | reverse complement strand
CACCATCTTGTATCAATGCAGAGCCGGATGTCCAGCCCATTCTTTTTCATCACAATCACGATCGGCGATGCCCATGGACTGTCTGAAAAGACGATCAGTCCTGCTCGCAGCAGAGCGCGCAGCAGCTCGTACAGCTTGCCTAGAAATCGTAGCGGCACGCGCCGGGCACGCTGTTTGATTGGGGCGTGCCCCTGTGTGTCAATATCGCATACCGCACCGTAGGCTGGCGGCGGCAGTGCGTTACCACTAGCAATCAGGATGTGCTCGTGGTTCTTTAGCGTCGCGACTAGACGTTCTCGGCGTTCAGTCGACAGCTCAGGATCAGCAACATTAGGCGCAGTGTAGTCAATTGTCGTGTTGATCTCTTCGGTCAGATCCGGCAGGAATGCCAGCTCCTTCGCGTAGTCGTCCAAGCCAATGTTGTTAGCTGGGTGTTCGTAGAAATCATTTCTCGTATCCTCCGTTGCTTCATTTCCTTCGGTCGTTACGACCCCTCGAGCAACCGAGATGTATGTTCCGTCCAACATCGCTACGGATTCTTCTCTTGACTCAACATTGGCATCCGCTTTGATTTCAACAGTCGGTACTTGGTCCATCTCCTTCCCATCCTGATTTCTCATCTCTGGGCCATCTGCCGAGTCGTCGTTCGCAATATTGAATGCGCAGGCCACCGACTCATTGGGTTGTTGACTTTTGCTCAGTTCCTTGGTCGGCTGCTGTCTTGACAGTTCGGCATTCGCACTAATCTTGCAATGAACACTCGGTGCCGTACTCAACACCTTCAGCGCGATGCCTGCATCCTCTGGATCAACCACCGATGTCTCGTTCGCAGATTTGGCGACACACAAGGCCGGGACAGCTTCGTCAAAACAGGTGACTTCATTTAATCCAGTGCTGTTACTTGTCGCTTTCGTGGTCACCCCTGGCTGGACACTAGCACTCGTTGGCGTATGTTCCACGTTTACCGGCCTCAGTAGTTCGTGTGTACGCACTACCGAGGCTTCGTTCACGTTATTGCTTCCGCCATGGGCTGTCGTGTACGTGTCCACAGATTCTTCGGAAGGCTGACCGTCAGCCGAATCCCCGGCTGTCACCCCAGACGCCAGACAGGCTTCCACTTGTTCACGTTCCTCCAGGATCAGTGCCCAGCGCTCTGCACACGTCAGACGATCACTAGAATCCACTAGCGAGACTTCTAGAGGTCGTGCTAGCACCCCACTGGGTTCTGGATAGTCCGGTCGATCAACTGCCGAAGGCTGAGTTGCAAGCCATTGTTCGTAGATTTCACATTCACGCTGAAAGAGCTCGCGGTCTCTACAACCCTCGTAGGCCAATACTTGCCAGTCTTGGTACTTCTTGGACTCCAGACGCACATAGCCGTCACCTCGTGGCAAATCCCCATCTGGAATCCACATTGCGATCGAGTCGTGTGCTGGTAGGTACACAGTTCGATCAGACACGTTGGTCAATCGAATGCTCTGAGGCCGTCCACGTCGAAACCTCGTCACTGACGGGATTAGCTTGTTCGTTCGACGAACCCACAGCACGTGTTCCTCCAGCCCGACTTGACGCTTCGCTAGTCGATATTCTCGCCACTCGTGCGCTTGAATGTCCAAACGCTCGGGTGGCCCGGCGTTAACATGGGAGCCGTACTCTTCGCTGTCGATCATGTTCTTGGTCTTGATCAGCGGGATTTGGACTTCGTGCGGTAATTGCGCCGCGCCGTGAAACAGGTCCAACCGGATCCCAGCTGGGATCATAAAATCGGTCCCGAGTACCACGTCGACGCCTGCACTATGCGCCATTACCCACATCTCAAACTCGTACACCATCTCCCATCCAAGCGTGATCTTGACGCACGCTCGCCGCGTCGTAGACACCTTGCCTTCGTTAATACCTTGAATGTCAATGCGGCGTCCATGATCGGGTACATTTCGGAGTCGCAACTTCTTGGCAAAGGCGTCAGTGATCACACTAACGTTCGCTCCTGTGTCGAGGAGGATCCTCGTTCGCTGGTCGTTCACAGCGTCTTGCACCAGAGCTCTCATTCTGATCCGTCGGTCGAATTTCTTGGCCGACCACCACCCCTGTCTCTCGCCAGGGTTCAACTTCATCATCTTGGAGTGACCCTTGGGCTCGTCTCGCGCTGCACTCGAAACCAAGCCGAACGAACCCTCGCTGGTGCCCTCATTAGCATCAGCACACTCCACTCTCTCTCCAACACCTCATCGAGGATTCTACTCCTCTCCTTTTCATTTTCCGTCGCGTTCACACTTGTTACGTATTTATCAGGCCATTCACTCTGCCCCATGAAAGCAAAGATACACTCTGCTTCCATTGAAGGCTCGGTTAACTGTGGCAGCCCGATAGGGATCAACCCAGTTGTAGTTGGCGGGCTGCCTAGTTTAAATTACGTTCTTGAACGACGGCTTTGAGCTCTGGCGGAAGTTCCTCCTTCGTGCCCTTAGTACGCACGAATTTGGCAAGGTCTTGGAAGTTGCGGAAAAGTTCGCATTGTCCAGCATCGTGGAGTTGTTTGCAGAACCTGCATCGCTTGTTACAGTAGTGGGCGGAGTGACTCATGCCACCGCACACCGCGCATGGTCCGTACTGTGGGCCGTCGGTTGTCGCGGTTGAAGTCACGTCGACCGCGTTGGTCCTGATTGAAACCACGGTCACTACTTCGGCGATCTTGATTGAAGCCATTCTCGCGATCAGGCGTGTTTCCACGCGGTTGACGGTTGTCCGAATGTGCGTAGGTGCCTTCAGCAGCTGCACGGCGCTCGTTTTCGTTAGCAGCAGCGAGGTATCGGTCGTTTTCATCCAATGAGAAATCGCCATCCGTATTATCGGGCTGAAAGTCGTTGTACTCGTCTTGGACATCGTTGTAAGCGTTCGGATCTTCGTTTGAATACTCGGTGCCTCCCTGAGCAGCTTCACGACCTTCTAATTCAGCTAGTAGGTCGTCCACCGTAGCTTCAATGAGTGTCACTCTTGGTTTGTTGCGGTTGTCATCGCGGCGACGGCCATCACGCCGGTTGTTGCGGGCGTACCCATCGTCGCGTCGCGTATCACGACTCTTAGAGTATCGGTACTCACTGTCACGCTTGGCCATTCTCTCCTTGCCCTTGAGAACATCTTCGATGATCTCTTCGAGCTCGTGAATGTTGGTGACTCGAGTGTGGTAGAGACTCTCTGCCAACTTGTCATCTTCACACGTTGCCAGGAAGTGCTGTACGTGTTCTTTCGCGTCGCGACCACTCTTCTCAAAGTGTAGACGGGCGGTCCGAGCGTAGCCGTTCAGCCTGTTTATGTAGTCGCACAGATGTTCATTTCGTTCCCGCTTCGCGGAGTAGTAACGCGACAGTGCCGTCTGCGTGAACTGCGAGCAGTAGTAGCGGATGAACGCATCGCTCAGCGGCTTCCACTTGCGCTTCGTCTTCTTCGGAAGTTGACGGAACCAATGAATGGCTCCGTCCCGGAAACTTAGCTCAAATGGAATGCACCATTTGTCGGCATCTGTGTGGGTTCCAGTCATTTCATAGACGAACCCACGGAGCCACTGCATACAGTTCTCGCTCTTGTTGCGAGAGCCTGAGAACGGCGTGATGCGATCCAGCGGTCGGTGCGAAGCCATTTCAATCCTCGGTGTTGGGTCCACGTCGTTCAGCGTCGCTAGCTCATTCATCTGACGCATCAACTCGAGTTGAGGATCTTCCTCGTCGAATGTACGCACCAAAATGTCATCGTCACTGGACGAACCATCGCTGTCGACTTGACGACGTCCGGCACCACCTTTGGAAGCTCGCGCACCGCCTCGGCGACCGAACGAACCCTCGTTACTTGCGTAAATGCGTTGCATACGGCTCTCCGAACGTGGTGTAACCATGTGCGAGTCTTGAAAGTACGGTGAAGCTTCGGTAGTGCCAAAGCCACCACGCTCAGCTCCACGCTTGGTCGGAGGAGTACGAACGAGTCGTTGGGGCGTCGGCGGCAGTGGAATCTTGGACGGATCTTCATCTTGAATCATCGGTCGACTCACAGGCTGCTTCCCGGCGTTGATGCCAACAGCGCCAAACGCCTTCCGAAGCTTCTTCTTCCATTTTTGGAGAGCAGCTCCAGCTTCATGTGGACTCCAATCTTGGAGCGACATCGTCGATGGGTACGTCTCGTTCTCGAACCCCAGCGACAACAGTAGCGAAACTGAATCCTCGGCAACTTGGCTAGTCGAAACCGAGTTGACTGAGTATTTAGTTCCTGCGCAAGCGCAGGCCAGTCGGCTTTTTTCTTGGGGATGGGCTTGAACAGCTGCATCCACTCATCATTCTGCATCAGCGCTTGTACGCGGTCGAAAACGCGCTTAGCGGCTGGTGTATCACCGTTGATAGGTGGGCGAGGTGCTTTCAGCAGTGCTGAATGCTTTGCACTCGCCACCGAAGGTTTAGAACCCTCGGTCCCATCGTCATAATCTTCGTAGGCGGGTTCCGGTCCCGCAACATCATCGAGCTCGTCGCCGA
>NW_003303569.1:40196-46505 GCF_000142945.1 Phytophthora infestans T30-4 | reverse complement strand
TCCCGGTGCAAGGGCAGAACTGGGGTCTTCAGGTCCGCCCGAACGATCGTTTACTATCCTAGTAGACGTATTGTTGTGGGAACATCCTAACTACATCTGTAGCTAGAGTTCACGTGGGATTTCCAACACCACATGGGGATGCTGGTAGTGTACGTCGTGAACGCTGTTGTGCAGCGCCGACCACGTACAGAAGGCGATTGTGGTGAGGTTCTTTCTCAGAAATAAGAGAATGGACCTAACAAGGGGTCACTATCCCGAATCAGTGACAAATTCACGTGATTAGAGAGAATTTGGATCACCCGGCGCGGATGCATGTTGCCTGAGGTGGATTGGCCATGACGAGCAGCTTCTAGGTGTCATCTGAAGGTGGATCTAGTATCCACGACTAACGAGAAGGCAAGATCCACCGCCAGGTGTCACGGATCCCATACTTCCGAGCTCGGATTTAAGGAGGTGATGATCCCGCATAGAGGGACCTGGATACAGGATACAGGGATGGTGGATGCAGTGGATCTCAAACCGTCGTGGGACAATGGAGATGACGGTCACAAGACGATGTTGGAGGATTGGAGAGCTCAGGTCCAAGACGGGTGTACACTTACAGCAACCTGGATCCGGATGAGTGTACCCATAATAGGGTGACCATAATGATTACGCTATGGATCCGGTGGATCTGAGGATAATACCGCTGGGATGATGGGTCAAGGAGAGAAAGGACATGCAGCCGAGCCTGATAAGGAATTTAGCAGGAAGAAGACATAGAAGGTAAGGAATCCAGGCAGATATAGGCTTAAGTATCAATACAGACTTCTATTTGCACAGTAACACGCAAGTGCCTTCCTGCCCTCAAGAATCGGAACTACATTGGCCGTACGAGCTCGGAGAAGGTTGGGAATTGTGAATCTAGTGTTGGTAGTGATAACTGGATAATACATTGGCCAGATCCTACAACCTAGTGAGCTTTCCTTTACACGTGCAGATCCGACAGGTTAACCGGATTTACTACTTGGCCGGGTACACCCAAGAAGATCTCAACTCTCAAGATCCCGTCACAGGAGGCGGCAAGTACGACGCAAAGGAAACGCAAAGGCAAGGGAACACACACGCAAGGCAACCCTACGGCCAGATCCACGATCTAGGCCCTGGATCCACTTAAGCTCAAATATTCGTTTAGGATCCAGAACCAACCACGGACGCAGAGTGAAGATTTTTCCACTGCTGCTCCACCCCATCCCCACGTCTCGCCAAGACACTCAAGCTTCACCACTTGAACGCTTCGGAAGTTACCGAGAGAGCAAGATCCCCCCTACCGACGGGTACACTAGGTGAGGAAAGTTCAGCAGAACACGGATCATCGGTGGACCCCCTTCGTTAATCGGTGTCTGGGCGCTGTTGGTAAGTCGGATCCGGCAATTTCGCAGATTTTGCTGATCCCGCTACACCACAAGACCCTCCGAGCGAAGTTCCACAACCGATTCATCTGCCAAACGCCTGCCCAACTCTGGAACTGCCTCAAGAACGACAAGCGAAGTCGCGGTGAGTCGGCTGAGGAGTGGGGTGATCGCATCTCGACCATGTGCGAGGCCCTGAACTACCATGAGCCTCGTATGAGGTACGAGTTCTTCCTGGACGGCCTGCGGAACAAGCAGATGAAGGCGGTGTTGAACGGCAACATGGTTGTGACGATCCGAGAGGCCTGTGACCTGCTGATTTACAAGAATCTGCACATGCCAGTCGAGGAGGAGGACGAGTTTGCGGACGATGGGACGCCTGTGACCCGCTCTAGCAACGCGAACACGACGCAGTCGCAAATGTTACAGCAGTTACAGCTAATGAACCAGTCCATGCAGAAACAGCTACTGGGCGGTGGAGTGCAGCAGGGATACATCAGTGCGCTAGTGCCTCCGGTTCCCCCTGCTCAAGGCATTCCGACTCCGGTTGGGAACGCCTCGTCGCCTCAGAACGACTCGACTCCTGGAACGCCCCGTCGAACTTAGGCCCACTGAGGATCAGACTCGGCCCAGACACGCGTACAACGGAAGGAGAAGTTGTATGTGGTCGCTGTGGACGTGGGATGTGGTCGCGAAACCTGCCGAGGACAAGGGCGATGCAACAGATGCAACGAGCTGGGTAACTCTTCTATGTAGTGTAACCGGTCGAGACCCCAAGGATCCTATCGGAACGGAGAACGCCGTCGTATGTAGTGCTTTCTTTGCGGCGAGAAGAACCACTCGGTGGCAAAGTGCCCTAGCCTGGACCGACTGCGCAGCCTGACGCAGAACGCGACCGCTGGGAACGCCACCGTGGCATCCGGAACGCCTCAACAATGAAGGGGCCAGGAGGGAGGGGAAGGAAGTGTCGCTCCTTTCCGCTTGCCTAACGGGCGACACGCTGAGAGGTGCGGGTCCACTTAGACTTATAACTAGTGGATCCGAGAAGACTCTCGAGGGAGGTGTAACGGATGTCAAAAGTACTCGAGGCGTACCAGCCTCAAGTGCGAAGACTGAAACTGTGGAACGAGAAACGAACAAAGCGAGCATCCCAGCGGAACGGGTGGGCTCCAAACTGGGCAAAACCGACGAAAGCATCCCAACGGAACGGGTGGGCTCCAAACTGGGCAAAACCGACGAGAGCATCCCAACGGAGAGGGTGGGCTCCATACTGGGCAAGAGCGAAGTGAGCATCTTAACGGAACGGGTGGGCTCCAAACTGGGCAAAAACGACGGGAGCATCCCAACGGAACGGGTGGGCTCCATACTGGGCAAGAACGAAGTGAGTATCTCGACGGAACGGGTGGGCTCCATACTGGACAGGAACGAAGCGAGCATCCCAACGGAGCGAGTGGGCTCCAAACTGGGAACTGGAAGAGCGATCAGTTCAACGGAACGGGCCAGCTTTCGGCAAGAATCGGGAACGAACGGCTCTTTGGGTGAGCCCGAGGTACGAGAGGAAAACGCGGAAAAGCAACGGAACGCTTGGCCGCAACGCGAGAACGAGGGGATGGAACGATAGAGCGTTCTGAACGAGAAGAAGAAGACGAGACTGGAGCAACGAATCGCTTCAGTGCGACGTCTGGGATCAGCAAAAATGCCTTGGGACGACGACTGAAGATGCCGCGAGTGCAAGAGCAAACCAAGCTTCGGTTGTAATAGGAGTGGTTAGTGCGACTACCACTCAAGAGACCGAAAGTAATAAGGGGGAGGAATCTACAGGACGCTACGACCGCCTGTTCACCGACGAGGAGCTGGATATGCTTGAGCACGGTGAAGGTCACAGAGCTATGGATGAACCCGAGGAGTACGAGAAGGAACTTGAGGAGCGATTGTACCCCGTGGATGAACAGGGCGTTCTGCTGCGAGCAAAAAGGAACGCCGACTCTATCAGAAATGAGTGCGGTACTAGGGATCTCAGAGGAAGGGCTGGAACGCACACGAAAAGACTCGTCAGGAGAGCTAAGAACGCCTGAGTATTGGTTGGATTGGTATGACCGGAAGCTGGAGGCTTCTACGGGGGCAAAGCGGGCGAATCGAGACTTTAAGGACGCTAGTGAGCAAATGGAACGGCTGCCGCCTGTAGTAGGTGTGATTTCCGATAAAATGAACGCTGACACGAAATCGCAAGAAACCGCTGAAGAGGACGGGGAGCGCGACTTTGAGCGGAACGTGTGTGTCGAGCTCGACGATCTTACCGTTCTAAACACCAGGACTGCCGACGAGAAAGTCGGAACGCTTCCATTCAGGTTGCGTTCCAAAATTAGGTGTCGTGTGTACGAGCTCCTGAAACCAGAAAGGAACGCCCTGACGGAGCGCGAGCCAAAGGATCCAAAAGGGATGGAACAAGCCGGTGCGGCAGGAGAGGTTTATCCGTTACGTGACAAGGAGGGCAAAGACTTTCTAGACGAGGAGGTTCTGCGTGAGTACCTCCTCGAAGTAGGTGGAACGCCTACGGAGGCGTTTCTCAATCGCGCGATGACTTGGCCTCGAAGCTATTTTGAGACGGAAGCCCCGACCATTCGTGACAAGTTGTGGGACAGGAGAAAAGGGAAACCCGAAAAATTGGAACTGGTTACTGCGACAGATGGGGTAAATCCATGGAAGAAAGTGGAGTTCAGTTTGCCAATCAGCAACGAGGAGCTCAGAATAGAAGAAGAAACCCCGAAGCGTATCGTGCGAACACGAGAAGAGCGCCGAAAGAGCTAAGAGGACCGGGGCTCTGCGAGGTAAACAGCGAGGAAGCTACACACGACGATGGAGACGTCGTCTCGACAGGCAAGCGCGTCATCTGTAGTGTGGGAGGAGTGCAGGCCCTATCAGACGGCTTCATCGACTGTTGTCCGTCTGAAATGTTGGCCGACACGAGTGCAGTCGCCAGCCTGGTAAACAAGCGCGTGTTGAAAAGACTAGGACGAGCGTCGGAGACTCTGAGACCTTATACGGGCCGTCTAGACAGTGTTTCCGGGCACGCTATACGCGTACGCGGAGTTGTTGACCTACCTGTGACACTTGGAGCGCTTGAAAGAACGCTCCCGTTCGTGGTGGTCGACAACCTGTTCGTGGACGCCATCCTTGGTACGGACTCGCTGAAGGCGTTCCGTGCCGTGATTGACCTGGAAGAACAAAGGATGACGCTAAAAGGGACAGGAGACATCATCCCTTTGGGTGAAACGAGGGTGGAAGAGACGTACGCAGCTACAGTATCGGCTTGAGTGCTTCTAGAGCCTGGTTGTCAGGCGCTAGTTAGGTCAAGAGTTCGAGGAAGGGTGAAGGACAAGTCGGTAGTGTTGGTGGAAAGCGTTCCGAGAACGGACGAGTCACTGAGAGTAGCGAGGACGCTCTGCGCGGTAACGGAAGGAACGGTTGTGGTGGAAGTGTGCAACGCCTCAGCCGAAGAAGTGGAAATCCTACCCGGGGCTTACGTCGCTGCCGTGACGATCGTCCCAAAACCGGCGTTCGTAACCCGCGTTCCCTCTGGAAGGGGAGCGGCTGAGAACGTCAGCGCTGTATTGAGTTCCGGTAACGACAGTGTGGTCACCGAAATGGGACCGCCTGAGATAGAAATGATCGTAGCGATGAAGAACGACGAAGAGGATGATTTTAAGGTGGACTTTGAAGACTCCTCGATGGGTGCCGAGCAAAGAGGGCTTTTTGCGAAAATGTTAAGCGACCTGCAAGACTTGTTTGTGGAGACCTCGAAGAAACCGGGAAGAGCGGAACTCCTAAAGTTCAGTATCGACAAGGGAGCGCATGCGCCGATCAAACAGCCGCCGTATCAAGTCTCAAAAGCTGAGGGTGACGTCATGGAATTGGAAATAGGAATACTTGAACTTTAGCCTCATCCGGCCGTCGACAAGCCCTTGGGCTAGTCCCGTCTTGATGATCAGGAAGCCTGACGGAGGTAATCGATTTTGTATTGACTATCGGAAGCTGAATGCTGTCACTGTGAAGGACAGCTATCCGATGCCGTTGATTGATGACATTCTGGACGTTCTCGGGAACGCCTCTCTATTCTCTACGATGGACATCGCCTCTGGGTATTGGAACGTTCCCATGGACCCAGGCAGTGTGGAAAAGACGGCATTTACAAGCACGTTTGGGCTCTACGAATGGCTAGTGATGCCGTTCGGCTTGTGCATCGTCGTTCCTGCATTCGACAGCCTGATGAAGAACGTTCTCGTCGACCTCAAGTGGAGAATTTGTCTCGTGTAACTTGATGACTGCGTGGTGTTCAGCGACGACTTCTCGACTCATCTGATTCGCGTGCGTCAGGTACTGGAACGCTTCTGAGGTGCGGGGCTCAAGCTAAAGATGAAGAAGTGCCATTGGGGGCGTGACCAAGTGGCGTTCCTATGCCATATTGTCACGCCTACGGATATCATGCCGATCCCTGAAAAGGCAAAGGCAGTGATGAACATCGAGAGACCTCATGACCTTCCTACGGTGAGGGCGTTCCTAGGACTGACCAGCTACTTTAGACGTTACATACCAGGCTTCGCGACTATTGCAGCGCCTTTGGAACGCCTGAAACAGAAGGACGTGCCGTTCCTGTGGAACGACGACTGTGAAGTGACGTTCCGCCAGCTTCAGCGAGCGCTAGTAGAGCCTCCCATATTGGTGTATCCCAATTTCAAGGCGCGTTTTAAGCTGTTCGTGGACTCGTCTCATCTGGCCGTAGATGCGTGCCTGATGCAGGAGGTTTACAAGCGTGACAGGGCCATAGCATATGCGAGCAAGATGTTGGTGGGGTCCCAACGAAACTGGATTTACAAGACGAGCGGAACCACGGAGATCGAGTGTTGGGGAATGTCTAGGC
>NW_003303569.1:0-3306 GCF_000142945.1 Phytophthora infestans T30-4 | reverse complement strand
ACTAGCGGGGTTGGGTTTAGGTACAGTAAATCTGCAAATGCATACCGTTTCGCCTTCACATTTCCTTGTTTTGTTAGCGGATCTTGACTTGCGTCAAGATCCGCAGGGGTCCCCGAGGGGACCTGGGAAGGAAAGAGAGGTTTTTCTTATAGATCCGGATCCGGATCCACCTCTCTTCCGTCGACAGAGTTCCTCCCAAAACTCCATCGATCTGCGGATCTTGTTTCATTCAGCAGCGTCTTCGTCGATCCGACCTCCGACGACGCCTCTTCCCCTGGCTCAATCTTCACTTGAGCATCTTCTTGGGACTCACGGTGGAATTTCGAGTTACCAAAAGATCCGGGCACGCGCACCATTGTGGTGTGGCGGGATCAGCAAAATCTGCGAGATTGCCAGATCCAACTTACCAACTGCGCCCAGACACCGACTAACGGAGGGGGTCCCCCGATGATCCGTGTTCTGCTGAACTTTCCTCACCTTGTGTACCCGTCGGTAGGGCGGGATCTTGTTCTCTCGTAACTTCCGAAGCGTTCAAGTGGTGAAGCTTGAGTGTCTTGGCGAGACGTGGGGATGGGGTGGAGCAGCAGTAAAAAATCT
Organism: Phytophthora infestans T30-4; assembly: GCF_000142945.1. Taxonomy (NCBI): domain Eukaryota; phylum Oomycota; class Peronosporomycetes; order Peronosporales; family Peronosporaceae; genus Phytophthora; species Phytophthora infestans. The sequence continues at coordinate 2,709 of NW_003303569.1, read as the reverse complement.
TCACTCTGCGTCCGTGGATTGTTCCGAATCCTAAGCGAATATTCGAGCTTATGGATCCGGGGCCTAGATCGTGGATCTGGCCGTAGGGTTGCCTTGCGGGTGTGTTCCCTTGCCTTTGTAGTTTCCTTTGCGTCGTACTTGCCGCCTCCTGTGACGGGATCTTGAGAGTTGAGAACCTCTAGGGTGTAACCGACCAAGTAGTAAATTCGGTTAACCTGTCGGATCTGCACAAGTAAAGGAAAAGCTCACTAGGTTGTAGGATCTGGCCAATGTATTATCCAGTTATCACTACCAACACTAGATTCGCAATTCCCAACCTTCTCCTAGCTCGTACGGCCAATGTAGTTCCGGTTCTTGAGGGCAGGAAGGCACTTGCGTGTTACTGTGCAAATTGAGGTCTGTATTGATATTTAAGCCTATACCTGCCTGGATTTCTACCTTCTATGTCTTTCATCTGCTAAATCCCTTACCAGGCTCGGCTGCATGTCCCTTCTTCCCTCGACCCATCATCCCAGCTGTGTTATCTTCAGATCCACCGGATCCATGACTTAATCATCATGGTCACCCTATTATGGGTACACTCATCCGGATCCAGGTCGCTTGGATCCACCTCACTGTAGTTGTACACTCGCCGTGGATCCGAGCTCTCCAATCATCCAACATCATCTTGCAACCGTCTGTGATCTCCATTGTCCCACGAAAGTTCGAGATCCACTGCATCCATCATCCCTACACCCTGGATCCAGGTCCCTCAAGGCGGGATCCTCCCTCCATAGATCCGAGCTCGGAAGTATGGGATCCGGGGTACCTCGCGGTGGATCTTGACTCCTCATTAGCCGTGGCTACTAGATCCATCTTCAGAGGGCACCGACCATTCTTCCTTCATAAGATCCACACCCGATCCACTCTTGTATAGTATATCCCATATCCCATTTAAGTGAATCCGGGTAAGGGTGGATCCGAGGTAAATCTTGGTGGATCTTGCCTTCTCGTACATCGCTCAAACCAGATCCATCGTCACTTCATACGGGGTGCTGCTCGTCATGGCTAATCCACCACCGGCAACTTGCATCCGTGCCACCAAACCAAATCCTCTCTAATCACTTGAAATTGTCACTGATTCGGGATAGTGACCCCGCGTCAGGCTCATTCTCTTATTTCTGAGAAAGCACTTCACCACAATCACCTCCTGTACGTTGTCGGCGCTGCACAGCAGCGTTCACGGCGTGCATTACCAGCATCCACAACCGCTTTCTCCCCTTCGCGACACATGTCTCCCGCCAAGCGTACCGGCAAATCGTCGGGCAAGGCCCCATCCACCACACCTCCGGTCAGTCCGTCTTCCATGTCGCCCACCGATCTGCGGGTTCTAGCCCAGGCTCTTTCCGATCAGGTGCAAACCCTGACGGCGGAGCTCCAGACGGCTCAAGATGCCCAAGATCAAGCTGCGTCTCTGCACACTACCCAACTTCAGACCTTGCGAGCCCAAATCCATGACCAGGCCATGGAGATCCAGGGGTGGGAGCACCGTGCGGCCTCTCGGTCGCAGGACCTGCGACTCTTGTTGGCTGATCAGGCGGTCGAGATCCGCGACCTGACCGGACGGCTGGATCGCGCCTCCCGTCAGCGAGATGTCATGCGGGATGACAACGACCATCTCCTTAGGGAGATGGCGCTCGCTGGATCTGAGATCCACCAGCTCCAATCCCGGATCCACGACCTCGAGCGGGATCTGGAGGATTCCCAGACTGCTGGGGCAGCTGCGGATGCGAGCTTGGACCGGCTCCGTGACGAGTTGCGTCTGACCCAGGAGGAGGTGGTGACCAACGACTATGTGGGATCCACCCATGGCGGATCCGCCTTAGGGTCGGCGCGTGGAGGATCTCCCGCGCCAAATCCACCTCCCTCGTCGCCGGATGTAGCTCTGGCTCAGCTTGCTGAGGAGTTGCAGGATACCAAGGAGTCGCTCGAGAAAGCGTCTGCCGGACGAGAGTACGCGCTCGAGGAGTTCGTGCGTATAACTCAATTACGCGACGAGATCCAAGCGAAACTGGCGAACAGCGAACTCCAGCGGGACAAGGCCGCTACCGAGTGGGCGGCTGCCAAGCGTGCACAAACAGAGCTGGAATCCAAACTTCGCTGCACGAGTACGTGGATCCTCTTTTAGTCCTTGCTAGTAACCCCATATTCACTCGTTATTGTCCATCCAGGTGACAAATTGAAAGAAGCCGATGCGACCGCCGCGAAACTCCGGGATCAACTCGCTGCAGCCCAAACTCAGCAGCAACAGCTGGTCCTGGAGCGCGATCGTGGCTTATCGGAGCGGGATTTGGCTCGTCGACGACTGGCGCTGGTGACAGCTGCCGTGTCGGATCCCCTTCCTCCCTTGTCGGGACCTTCTCGTGCTGCCAGCGTCTCTGCTCCTCTCCCGTCTGTAAGTGGGGCAGATCCATCAGCTGCGAAACGTCCGCGTAGTGCGTCTCCCGCTCCTAGCACCGGATCCCCCCGTCCCCGTAAGCAAGCTCGAGCTTCCCCGAAAGCCAAACCCAAAACGACTCCGGTCTCTATAACGGCTTCGCAAGCGGGATCCACCTCTGCGTCCAAGGCGGGATCCCCACCCGCGTCCAAGACTTCCGCTTCCCCCTCGAAGTCGGGTGCCCTCACCGAAGTCTGGATCCACCGCTAGATCCAAATCTACCTCGGTGTGAA
>NW_003303568.1:132407-133631 GCF_000142945.1 Phytophthora infestans T30-4 | reverse complement strand
CGGATCTTCGTTTGAATACTCGGTGCCTCCCTGAGCAGCTTCACGACCTTCTAATTCAGCTAGTAGGTCATCCACTGTGGCTTCAATGAGCGTCACTCTTGGTTTGTTTCGGTTGTCATCGCGGCGACGGTCATCACGCCGGTTGTTGCGAACGAATCCATCGTCGCGTCGCGTATCACGACTCTTGGAGTATCGGTACTCACTGTCACGCTTGGCCATCCTCTCCTTGCCCTTGAGAACATCTTCGATGATCTCTTCGAGCTCGTGAATGTCGGCGACTCGAGCGTGGTAGAGACTCTCCGCTAGCTTGTCATCGTCGCATGTTGCCAGGAATTGCTGTACGTGTTCTTTCGCGTCGCGACCACTCTTCTCAAAGTGTAGACGGGCGGTCCGAGCGTAGCCATTCAGCCTGTTTATGTAGTCGCACAGATGTTCATTACGTTCCCGCTTGGCGGAGTAGTAACGCGACAGTGCCGTCTGCGTGAACTGCGAGCAGTCGTAGCGGATGAACGCACGCTCAACAGCTTCCACTTGCGCTTCGTCTTCTTCGGAAGTTGACGGAACCAATGAATGGCTCCGTCCCGGAGACTTAGCTCAAATGGAATGCACCATTTATCGGCATCTGTGTGGGTTCCAGTCATTTCATAGACGAACCCACGGAGCCACTGCATACAGCTCTCGCTCTTGTTGCGAGAGCCTGAGAACGGCGTGATGCGATCCAGCGGTCGGTGCGAAGCCATTTCAATCCTCGGTGTCGGGTCTACGTCGTTCAGCGTCGCTAGCTCATTCATCTGACGCATCAACTCGAGTTGAGGATCTTCCTCGTCGAATGTACGCACCAAAATGTCATCGTCACTGGACGGACCATCGCTGTCGACTTGACGACGTCCGGCACCACCTTTGGGAGCTCGCGCACCGCCTCGGCGACCGAACGAACCCTCGTTACTTGCGTAAATACGTTGCATACGGGCTCTCTGAACGTGGCGTAACCATGTGCGAGTCTTGAAAGTACGGTGAAGCTTCGGTAGTGCCAAAGGCACCACGCTCAGCTCCACGCTTGGTCGGAGGAGTACGAACGAGTCGTTGGGGGCGTCGGCGGCAGTGAATCTTAGACGGATCTTCATCTTGAATCATCGGGTCGACTCACAGGCTGCTTTCCGGCATTGATGCCAACAGGCGCAAACGCCTTTCTGAAGCTTCTTCTTCCTTTTCTGGAGAGCAGCT
>NW_003303568.1:124973-130591 GCF_000142945.1 Phytophthora infestans T30-4 | reverse complement strand
GGCCACAGGCTCTTCCGACACTTCCTCGGGCACCCTGCAGCGACACTTCGAAGCTGCGATGAGTCGTTTCCTGGCCGAACAGGGTATGAGAGCGCCCGTGCCACAAGTGCAAGTGCTTCACGAACATGGAGCACGAGACGTGGAGATGGAGTCCGTGGAGGGAGACAACTCCCATGATGAGTTCGACCCAGATGATCTGGATGGCCCATCCACTTCGTCAGCAGTGGTAGCAACAGCCGCAGCCGGGGCAGATGGATTGTCCATGATCCAGAGGGTACGGATCTCAGCCATATCGGATCTGAAGGAGTTCACGGGCAAGGATCAAGATGAGGACCGAGCGAGAACATGGATCAGCAAAGTCAAGTCGGCCCTCATGAGAGATCAAGCGTCGGATGCTGAGAAGTGTTTGACCTTTGCGGATCTGCTAGCGGGGCCAGCCAGGAACTGGTATCGGCAGCTGGGCAGATCCACCAGGAACAAGTGGCCAGATTTGCTGCGCAGTTTCCAGACCCAGTACTGTGGATTGGGAGTGTCGATGGCACGACAATACTACCATGCTCGCCGCAGATCGGATGAACCCCCGCTAGAATACCTACATCGACTAAATGTGGCCGGTCTACGGGCCAAGTTGAAGATCAAGGATGGGGGATCCAAGGTACTGCGGGAACACGTTGATCCATTTCATCGAGACGGTGGGAGACGTGGATCTGGGCCGACAGGCTGACCCTGTTACGACTTCCCGACGCAGACGAGCTTGAGGAAGTGGTGCGGGCGGTGGATCGCGCGAAACACCGCCAGAAGAAGGCGGCGGTCGGATCCGGCAAGTATCGCCAAAAGGCTCCGACGCCTACGGCCCCAGCTCGACGTGTCCACCAAGTCACGGCGCCCGACTCAGGAACTGAATCAGGATCCGACGGTTCGGACTCCGACCCTGAAGATTACCGTCAAGTCTGTTTCACTGCGTCCAACGATCGAACGGCGAAGACCGGAGACAACTCTCGACCGAGGGATACCGTACCCGGGGACCGTGGGATGTACAGATCCCGAGATGTCATGGACGGGACAGCCCAAGTCAGGTGTTCGCAGTGCGGACCCCGGAAGCACACTGAATCTGGATGCTGGAAACATCTGGTCTGTGAGAAGTGTGGCAAGAAAGGTCATACCGGAGATCATTGCTTCTACGTGTGTCGCGGGTGTGGCGAGATTCATAACGTCGGCAAGTGTCCGACGGAAGAATTCTACAACCAGATCCGCCAATGGTTTGATCCAGCCAAGCACAGAGGGATGTTGCCAGAAGTGGCCGAGAAGATGTTAAACTAGGACACTCGCCGGATTTGAATCCGGTACGAGCCGAGCGTTCTAGGTACTGCATTTATGCATTTGTGAACAAGACATCGCTACATCCAGGTAGCAGGACCCTAGATCCAGTCGATAATACACGTGATCTACATGAAGTGTCAGTTGCCAAGGTCTCTAGTTTGCGCCAAGTGGATGAGTTTTCCAGATCCGAAGTCTGTTCAACCCTGGATCTACACAGAGGAGAGGCACGTGGTTATTGGGAGAAACGCCAACATGGTCGATGGTTTGAGCCTACCAAGGGTGAAGTCACTGCAGATCCACCTAAGGTCTGTCTGGTCACTGGATCCCGTGGATCTGAGGATGTTGGATCCATGGATCTGCTAACCGGGGAGTCCCGTGGATACTGGAAGTACCATACCCCAGGAAAGTGGTTCAGACAAGCCAAGGTAGGGGGCAAGATCAACAATGAAAAAGCAATCCTACTCCTAGATAGTGGTGCCGAGGTGTCTATACTAGATACCGCCTTTGCTTGTAAGGTTGGGTGCCAAGTGGATGGGAGTCGGATCCAAGACTGTGTTGGGATTGGTGAAGGCGTGTACCGTACGAATGAGAGAACGCAGATCAAGATCACGCTGGCAGGTTGTTGGGTGTATTGGTTTGACATCTGGGTTGGAGATCTCGCTGGTCAAGACGCCATCCTCGGGATGGATTACATGGTACCGGCCGGAGTGAGGTTGGATCTAGCGGATGGGACACTGTGATTCCCGGACGAGATGCGGATCCAGCTCAGCGGACGGCGGCCGTTGTATGGAGCGAAGATGAGGATCATAAGGGCGGATAAGACAACCTGGATCGAGCCCGGGGAAACCTGGGAGCTGCCAGACCGGTTAAAGTGGGTGGAACATGAGAAACGGTGGGTCACTCGGGGCGAGAAATGGGTACCTACCGTAATCCAGGGGCCAGGTCGATCACAATACCTCCAGGTCACGAACGTCAGCGATAAGAGACTATTACTGGACCATTATGAGGAGATCGGGCGATGGTTAGCGAATGACGGTATCCCTAGGCGACCTGGATATGTGTCAGTGGGATCCCGCCGCTACAAAGAATGGCAGAATCTGGTGTACGAGGCGACTACCGAGATCGAATCCCTCAGAGAGGTGGAGCTCCCGGCGGAGCCAACTGGCCCCTTGGTGGATCCGCCTTCATATCCAACTCCGCGAAAGATCCTGCAGAGGGATCGACGGGTTGAGATCCAAGCAATGGAGGTTGGATCCACGACGGGGGACGATCCCCAGAGTCGGCCCTTAGATAACGCAGGGTCGGTGGATGAAGGATTGCAGAGGGCTAAAGCCGAACAGCCGGATCCCGCGGATCCACAAGTGGATCCAAGCTTTCCATTGGATAAAGTGCCTGGATCCCTATTGAGAGTGGCAACACTAGTCAAACCAGAGCCGTCGGGCTTAAACTCGTTAGAGGACCGACTAGATCCAACTGGTGGTTTCCCTGATACCAGGGTACCTGATCCCCCGAAGACAGAAGGACTGCCAGGCGAAAGAGGGTCGCGGTGTTTGGATCCAATGGTGAATCATACGAAGACGGAAGCTGAGCAAGTCTGCTACCATGAAGGCGGGGATCTACACGCCGAGGATCTGGGAGAAGGCATGGCGGTGATCCCGGAGGTACCACTGACCACAGAGGAGGTCACGATTGATGATATCCAAGTGGATCCAGGGGCGAATGAACCTGCTGAAGTGGACCGTCTGCGTCAGAAAATCTGGGAGAGCCGACATCTGCTGATTGGTAAAGGTAATGCGTTACCGCCCGCTGCCCGCGGAGTCAAATGTGACATCGATGTCGGCGACGCGAAACCGATCGCTCAGAGGGTGCGGAAGGTGGCGCCTCAGTTCCGAGAAAAACTATCGGATCTGATTAAGGGCCTGCTGCAAGCCAAGATCATCAGTTTCTCAACGTCCCCGTGGGCATCCCCAGTGGTAATCATCATCAAGAAGAACGGGGTGGATATACGTCTGTGCATTGATTACCGGCTAGTTAACAGCCTGACTCGATTGATGGTGTATCCGATGCCTCTAATCAATGAGCTGTTCGAAGATTTGGATAAAGTACTCTGGTACTGCTCTCTTGACATGGCCAGCGGTTTTTGGGTAGTTACTATGACGGATCGAGCTCGCGCGATATCCGCATTCATCACACGGTTTGGACTGTTCGAGTGGAACCGGATGCCGTTTGGAATGAAGAACGCACCTCAGATCTACCAACGTCTAATCGATAATGCTCTCTATGGATTCACCCGAATACCTGAACCCAAAAGGGGTGGATCCGGGGAAGATCATACGGAAGTAGATCCATTTGAGGCAGGAGAGCCAGGGGATCCTGGAACTCCGTCCGTGTTTGGACGCAGATCTTACATCGACGACATTCTAATCCCGGCGAAATCGTGGGATCAGTTGTGCGAAAGAGTGACATCCCTACTGGAGGCGTGTACTAAGTGGAATCTCTCTATCAGTGTGGTTAAGAGCTATTGGGGGATGCGCAAGGTGGATTACTTAGGCCATCGAGTTTCCAAGGAGGGATTGGAGGCGAATCCTAAGGACCTGTCTTCGTTAGCCGATTTGCCCTTCCCGCAGTCGTTACGGGCGATGCAATCCTTCTTGGGCAGTTTGAACTACTACAGTCGGTTCATCGAGGATTACGCCCTGTTTGCCGCGGTATTGTATGAATTGAGAGAGGTAGATTTCGCTGCGATGACCACTCCAGCTGTCCGGATAAAAATCCAACAAGCTCTGGCCCGGGAGATGTCGGATCCACGAAGGAATCCAAGTGGTACGACGCCAGAAGAGGACCTGAAACAGGAGCTGGACCCACCCCGGGACCAACGGAGAGAGGATCCAGTCTGGATAGAGACGACGGATCAGAACATGGAAAAGGCAGAATCTCGGTGGATCCGAGCTCAACACGCATTCGTGGAACTGAGGAACAGAATCGCGACCACGCCTATCCTCCGTCACTTCGATCCGGAACGTCAACCTACGGTAATAGTTTATGCCAGCGACTGGGCAGTCTCAGCAGCTCTGGTACAAGAACATGAAGGGATCTGTCATCCAGTCACCTTCGTCAGCCGGACACTGAAGCCGAATGAGCTGAACTACGGAGCGGTGGAGAAAGAGATACTCGCGCTCCTGCGCGTGTTGGATCTGAATTACAACCTGCTGGTGGGAAGATCCATCCGGATCCTGACCCGACACTCTACGCTAGCCTGGCTGTTCAAGTCGGCCGGGTTACAAGGACGTTTGGGACAGTGGGCAGCTTTACTCTCGCCTTGGACGCTGGAGATTATGAAATGTTCGAAAGGAGAAGACGAGATCCTGGGAGTCTTGGCCGCGAGCATCACTCCTCGAGCTAAGATGGATGAGGCGCTGACTAGGTCGCTCCTAAGAAAGAACCCAAACGCCGGATCCAGATCCCGATCGCGACGGTACAGGCAGATGAGGATCTGTACGTCCTGAGTTTCGATGGATCCGCTCGCGTACGACGCGGAGGCGGGGCGTACAGTGCAATACTGTGGAGACTACCTGGATGGGAAGTTGTACGGGCCAGATCCACTTATGCGGAAGGCCTCACCGTCAACGAAGCGGAGTATAACGGGCTACTGCTGGGTTTGGATCTACTAAAGGGACAAGATCCGAAAAGGCTGGTGATTTGTGGGATTCAAATTTGGTGATCAGACAGGTGCGAGGTGAGATTGACTGCAAGGCCCCGGCCCTAACACTGTTACGGCAGAAAGTGATGATCCACCTGCGTGGTTGGATGAATCACGAGTTGGTGCATGTCAAGCGAGATTGGAATGCCAGTGCAGATAGCTTGGCCAGCGCCGCTTTACGGAATCAATGTGGTGTTGAAGTGGAGAGAGAGGCCGAGCATCAGGATCTCGTTACGTTGAGCCGACTAGACGAAGTGGTGGTAGTGGGATCCGGGAAAAGGACAGTCCAGGTGATGGCCGTCACTAAGTCCAGAGGAAGGATTGGATCCAACCCCCAAATGCTCGAGGAAACATTTGTGAAGAGAGTCCGCATCGAGCGGATCCTCAAAGCACAGAACGAGGAAGCGTGGATCCTAGGACTAAAGAAGTATCTGATGGGGGATGTACGAGACCTGAGTCGGGAGGATACCAAATCCTACAGCATTATCGCTACGGATTACGCGGTGGATCTGAATGACTTGCTTTTCTATTGCCCCCCTACGAAGAGAGTCAACGAGGATCGGGATGGATTGATGAGACTGGTGATGCCGGAACCTAC
>NW_003303568.1:104004-107203 GCF_000142945.1 Phytophthora infestans T30-4 | reverse complement strand
ATTTTATTCTTTAAAGGGGAAGGACAAATTAGCGAGATTCGGCATTTTTCCTCGCTCAAGTTATTCTTCGAACACACGGAAACATCTTAAATTTGGAGTTGTGTTTTTTTGCGCTCATAGTGGCTTTCTGATACCCACCCGTGTTAGTTCGGAAGCTCCCACTCACTGCGAACCCACCCACCGGGCCCGGAAAGCTAGCCTTTAAACGGTCTCTCCCCCGCGACGTTCACCCAGCTGACATCCCATATGTATACTTAGGGGGCACCTTGAGCAGAACAACATTTAGAGAGGCTGCAAAATCACGAACGGTCTGGGTCCAATGTGCGCTAAAGTCGTCCCATAGTAAAAGCACATTTTCGTGACGATTTCCACGGTAAGCGAAATGATACTCCAAAAATTTGATCGAAAGTTTCTCCTTCCCCCATGCCGTGTTGTTGCCGTAAATTCTACACGGATACTTATCATGAAGTTTTTTGATTTCGCGCCAAACTGCTGTACCAAACCCGTTTCGCAAGGTCTTCATTTTCTTTCTGCTTGCTTTTTGTTTTGGACGGTGCGGCATTAAACAAAACAAAAGTGTCAAATTTGTTTCCACTTGAATCGCCAAGTAACATAGCTGTCGCCCTTTGTTTGTCCTTATTTCCGCAACGAATCCAAACCGTCTTCGTACCTTTATCTGTAATTGTTCGCTTAGGAACGTACTCGAGAAAAACGGCTACATTAAGCGAAAACGTTATTATATTATAAGACAAAAAATAAGAAAAATACAAGTTTTAACTTACCCGTTTAGTCTGCATTAAATACCTGGACACATTTTTGTTCAACAATTGTTTGCAGTACCTTTGACCTAAATTCTTTGGAGACTTGTGCTGCGTCTTCAGGGGTTGTTTGCCCTTGGCGCGTCTTGGATTGTAGAGAAAGCTTCTGGCGGCCCGCAAAATCACCGTTTTGACGTGGTTTTTAACGCTGCACGTGTACTTCTTCGTGCTACACAGTGCTCTACACCTTAAAAAACTTGTGTTGAGTGTGGTACCCTATGATGCCGAAACCATATTCGAGCTACCGCTAGTATACAAGTCGATACACATCATGAAATTAGGTAAAATCATTGAATTGATTGAAATTGTGATTGTATTGAAGTTTGTATGAGTAGTGCATAGACATAGACTTGTTCGAAGTTGTAACGTTTATATTACTAAGTATGCGTAAAGTTATACCATACAAATAGGAAGTAATCGTTGGTGTTTTGAATGGAAAACTGATCTTTTACCACAAAATCACTGTTCTGACGTGGTTTTTCATGTTCCACACGTACTTCTTCGTGCTACACATTGCTCTACACTTTGGAAAACTTGTGTTGAATATGGGGCCATATGATAAAACACCATATTCGAGCTGTCGCTAGTATACAAGTCGATACACAAGATGAAATGAGGTAAAATCATTGAATTAAGCGACATTGTGATTGTATTAAAGTTTGTATATGTAGTGCATAGACGTAGACTTGTACAAAGTAGTACCATCTATACTACTAAGCAGGGGTAAAGTCATACTATACAATTACCGTACCTCACAAAAGAAATGCTTAACAGATAAATTGCCAAAACACAAAATTGAAGCGTTTTGTTTCATTTAAAAACTATTTATTAACACCAAGAAGGCAGTTTAAAACGATGATTTTCATAAGGTCTCGAGGGCAATGCTTCTAATAATAGGAATCAGACTGGCATCTGGAACTCATTTCTGCAGTGTGATGAAGCTTAACGGCGGAGGAATATCGCCTGCGCTAGCGCAGTGGGCTCGTAGGCGCCTCGAAGGTGCCAACTGGAGCATTCGCAAAGAGAGTGTGTCTCAAAAGGTGCCAACTGATTGGGTTTCAATTGCTCTTGTAGCCTCACAGAAGATTCGCACCAAGCTGGACGGGTGTACAGTTTTAATCAATGCCGACGAGGTGTTTATCAAGTTCTTCCCTAGAGACACAGAGTTTGTGGTACCTACTGGAACGCAACGAGTTGGATCTAATGTGGCTTCAGATGCCAAAAAGGGATGCACAGTGATGGTTTCTGCAGAAATGTACTCCTCGAAGGTCCTTCCTCCCTTTATTGTGATGACCGCGACTCACAATGGCACCCTTGCTAGACGTTTTGCTACGCGGCGTGATGAAGGAGGTGATGCAAGCGTTCATTTTCAACCTTCACACTGGATGGACACGCCAACCGCAAAAAAGTACGCGGACTTTTGGTGTAGGATAATGCGTCCTAAGACACGTCCTAAAGTGTCCTATTTGTCCTAAATTTTACAGGGAGATTTTGGAGATGTGTCCTAAAAAGCGACTAATCCTTCGCTACAGAATATTATAATTTGTGTCCTCCATATTGTCCTAAAACTCAAATATTAACTTTCTTCTGGACCTTCTACTTAAAATTACATAAGCGTTACTTAATACACACATTAGCGTTACTTACTGTCCTAAGGCACACTACCAACCATTTATCAATCTCCACCACGGCAGCTAAGCACCATGGACCATCGCGGCTACTCCTTCTGCATCAAGCGCTCGTGTCCTGAAACAAGCACGGTTCACTACGTCTGCAAGCGGTTCCGCAAAGGATGCAAGGCTAAGATAACTGTCCGATCAGGTGCAGTTGTAGCAGACGGGGTTCTACATACGTGCGACGAGGCGGTGCCACAAGTCATTGATGTGCGCAGCGAAATGCGCCTAGAGCTACAGCGACGCAGCGTCAGCAACATGGCTACCCCTCCACCAGTTGTCTGGCAAGAGGTGTACGACGGGATCAAGCGCCGCCATGCTGCCGCTATATCCAGCGTATCGAGGATATCAAACACCTCCGCCAGAAAGCCCCTCAGCATGCCCCACCAGCGACACTGGAGATTCCTGAAGACTACAAAAGGTTTGAGTAGATGCAGATAGAACCTACTAATACAATATTCCCATGTGTAATTGCTCTTGTGAATTATAGATGAATAATTGAATTATATTGATAAGACAGTAGAAAACTAGTAACGTTGTCCTAATAGGACAGTGCATGTTGGGTTTGATGTTGTCCTAATAGGACAGTAGTCTGAGTTGCTGTGTGTCCTAATAGGACATAATAAGTGTCGAGTTGTTGAGTGTCCTATTAGGACACACGGAGCCTGGCTTGTTTCGTCCTAAAGCACATTGTGGTGTCCTAAATAT
>NW_003303568.1:97381-103226 GCF_000142945.1 Phytophthora infestans T30-4 | reverse complement strand
TTTAGCAGATGAAGACGTAGAAGGTAGAAATCCAGGCAGGTATAGGCTTAAATATCAATACAGACTCCAATTTGCACAGTGACACGCAAGTGCCTTCCTGCCCTCAAGAACCGGAACTACATTGGCCGTACGAGCTCCGAGAAGGTTGGGAATTGCGAATCTAGTGTTGGTAGTGATAACTGGATAATACACTGGCCAGATCCTACAACCTAGTGAGCTTTTCCTTTACACGTGCAGATCCGACAGGTTAACCGAATTTACTACTTGGTCGGTTACACACTAGAGGTTCTCAACTTTCAAGATCCCGTCACAGGAGGCGGCAAGTACGACGCAAAGGAACTACAAAGGCAAGGGAACACACCGCAAGGCAACCCTACGGCCAGATCCACGATCTAGGCCCCGGATCCATAAGCTCGAGTATTCGCTTAGGATTCGGAACAATCCACGGACGCAGAGTGAAGATTTTCCACTGCTGCTCCACCCCATCCCCACGTATCACCAAGACACTCAAGCTTCACCACTTGAACTCTTCGGAAGTTACCGAGAGAGCAAGATCCCGCCCTACCGACGGGTACACAAGGTGAGGAAAGTTCAGCAGAACACGGATCATCGGGGGACCCCTCCGTTAGTCGGTGTCTGGGCGCAGTTGGTAAGTTGGATCTGGCAATCTCGCAGATTTTGCTGATCCCGCTACACCACATCGGCTCCCGGTCGAACAAACCCCAACGGACCAGCTCCCATGGAACTCGGGTCCGCCGAACAGCGTGACATCCGCTGCTTCGGCTGTGGGAAGATGGGCCACTTCAAGCGCGACTGTCCCGCGGAAAGACTCCGCAGACGGTCCTTCCCCAAGCCCGTCCTCAAGGGTCGCTGGCAGAAGCCAGGATCCCGGGGACAGGGGAACGCAGGGAACCAGTAGGGGCGGGGCGCCCTACTGGGGAAGAACTAAGTATTCGTGATGGGTGCGCGGGTGGCGCGTACCACGGGGACTTAGCCCCTGAGAGTCTTCGCACTCTCGAATCGGCGAAGAGCAGCGGCGGGTTGCTCGTAGTACACGGATGTGTACGGGGATACGATCATCCCTTTAGAATCTTGATTGACTCTGGGGCGTCGAAGAATTCCGCACGCCGCCAGACGGTTGCTTGTAACAGCGACAAGTTGTCCGAAGCTTTGAGAGAAGCAAGGGCAACGGGACGGTGTCAGTGCGACTGGCCGACGGGAAGGTCGTCACTGTCCCCAACGTCCAAGTGGACAAGTTTGAAAACTTTGACAGCCTCGAACAGTTCACTGTTCTCGATATGGATCCATGTGATATGATCCTGGGCATGCCCTGGCTTGAGAAGCACGAGCCCTGGATAGACTGGCGAGGCAAGGCAATCGGTGCCAGCCGCCCTGCGCAGTCCGACAGAGCATTGGTGAGTCATATTCCCACCTCTGTCAGGACCCGGGGCGCCCGCGAGGGCTGCCAGGGTACCAAAGCATCCGGCAGATGCTTGGGAGTCGTCGACGTATATGACGACTCCCCGGATGTTTTGATGGTGGCCGCGCCCAGAAGAGGCGTCGGCCAAGTGGGTAACTTAGGTCCACAGGCGGGTAACTTAGTTCCGCAGACAGCTGCAGCTGTCATGAACACTGAGAACAGCGTGTTCGGAGTGGGTAACAGAGTTCCACTCACGGTCGCCCAGACCTTAACTGAAGAGGAAGACGTCGGATACGCTTCCTGTGTGGGTAACACAGTGCCACACGCGGTCGCCCAGACCTTAACTGAAGAGGAAGGCGTTGAACACGCTTCCTGTGTGGGTAACACAGTGCCACACGCGGTCGCCCAGACCTTAACTGAAGAGGAAGGCGTTGAACACGCTTTCTGTGTGGGTAACACAGTGCCACACGCGGTCGCCCAGACCTTAACTGAAGAGGAAGGCGTTGAACACGCTTCCTGTGTGGGTACAACAGTATCACACGAGGCCACGAGTGCCTCGGATGTCGCAGCGCCGACATCCCTAGACGTGGGCAGCAAAACTCCCCGTCACGGTCGCCGTCGTCCACGACGCCGCCGCCGCCTCAAGTCGGATCCGAACCTAGTTCAGATCGACGTCGCTTCAAGCGACTCGGAGTCCAGGGCCCGGGCTCCTCCGACAAGGCCGGTGGAAGAGTGTTATCACATCTTCGATGGCGAGACAGGTTTACCCGTCAAGGCATCTGGTGTCCACTTGGAACCGTTGCCAGAGGTTGCGGAGATACTGAACCTCGAGGAAATGACGGATGAGTCTTTCCTGGCCAACCTCAAGGCTGGAGAGATTGCTGAGATGGTACTCATGAGACCTGAGACCACTCAGGTGGAGCTGAACTCCTCCTCTGTCTTGGACGAGAACGTCCTGGAAGACATGAACAAGCAGCGTCAGGCGCGCTTGGGTTCTGAGATTCTCAAGAACCCCAAGGATCCGGTGTATCCATTGGTGACGGAGTATGCGGACGTGGTGAACAAACACCCACCGACCCAACTCCCACCGGATCGAGGCGTACGGCACGAGATTGATCTCGTGCCCGGCACAAAGTATTGTGTCACGAGGCAGTGGCCTCTCCCGCGCGAACAGTGCGAGGTCATTGATGCCTTCTTCGCCGCGAAAGCGAAGGCAGGCATGGTGCGGGAATCGAAATCCCCGCACTCGACGCCGACTTTCTGCGTTCGTAAGCCGAACGGAAAGTGGCGTCTGGCTCACGCTTATAACAAGCTGAACAACGCAACGGTGCCGGCCCAAACACCGATCCCACGAAAGGATGTGTTGCTGAACAACATATTGGGGGCAGTGAACGACCGAAGGACCAAGATACTATTGGACACCGGAGCAAATGTCTTGGCGATCAGTGAGTATTTCGCGAGGAAACTGCGTCTCAAGAGAGTGGCCAGCCGAGATAAGCGAATTGACATACAAGGAATAAGTAAAGATAGAATGGTGACAACGTCACGAGCAGCTGTGAAGGTGACACTCGGCTGGGAAGTGGCATACGAGTTTGAAGTATGGATAATGCCTCATCATGCCGGAGCCGATTTGATTCTCGGCACTGACTTCATGATCCCAGCTGGGATCCGTCTGGATCTGTACAACTCGTCTGTCAAGCTACCCGATGAGATGGTGATTCCACTCATCCGATGCGCCGACGAAAACCGAGTTCGAACCAAATGTCCCATGTGGGCCACCAGACGGGTTGCCAATCGAAATTCGAATGACCGCTGAGTTCAAATTGCCCAGGCGGCAACCCAGTGAGTCGACGCATGACTTGTGGGTGCGACGGACGAAGGGTTGGATTCCAACGGTTGTTTTTAATCGCCGAGGGAGACCGACTCATGTCCTAATTACAAACGTACGACCCAAGTCAGTCTGGTGCCCACCTCACTTTTATGTGATAAAATGGCAACCACACGGAGTACTGGCCAATGAGGGATATGTCCGCGTGAACTCGGCGAAGTACCGTGACTGGCCGATATTGGCATTTGAGTCAGCGATGGATAAATATTTGCTGCAGAAAGAACAACGACTGTACGAGGACAGGTTGTCACACTAGCCGCCAGCTGTGGAAAGACGAAAATACCCTATTCCGACGGGGGTGGAGAAAGGACCCCCCCCCAGTGGAGAACGAACCAGAATTAACATGCGCCGAACGCTGAAGGAGGATCAAAGCTGATACAGGAGTCGACGAAGACAGGAGGCGCCGCAATGACGCCGACGTCATATCACCTTCGGGAGTGACAAGGGGTGACCCGGCTCTAGACTCAGCGTTCCGGCGAGGAGACGTCCGAGCGGATCGTACGCCGGTGCTAACGATGGCCAAGATGTCTCCTATCATCTGTCCAAGTTTGAAGACGATGGCGCCATTTCTGACGCCAGCACGAACTCAGCGGTTGAAGGAACAAGTGCAGTAGGGGCCAAGGAAGAAGTGTCGGCGACTGAAGACTCAGCTATAACGGAAGGAGACCCTGAAGAACGCTCGGGATAAGTCCTACGTGACGCCCAACCCGTTGTTGACGACCGAGCCAAGTTTGGAGTCATTATACCAAGTATAGTGGGCGAGGTGAGCTCAGCTATGAGCACCCTGACCACTATAAGTTCTGGGATTAATCATGTGGTGACGGCGAACTCGGCGGTCGAAGATCCAGCCGCAAGAATTGACTTGGGAGCTGTTCCGGCGTGCCATAGGACAGCCGACTACGCGAAGGACGAGTGTGGACGCGTGGATGTCTGTCCTGCTGTCGCAACAGACTCAGCGGTACAGCGCCCTAGCGTGATGTGACGGGGTCACACAGCACCTTGCGCTAGAGGAAGTTATCTTCCGAGAGTATACAAACTCTCAGTGAACGGCAGTTCACAGGTCCCCTCTTTTATTAAAGAGAGCGAAGTGACCTAAATAAGGTAGATTGTAAACTGCGTATATTTATAGGTAGGTTAAGTTTGGGTTTAATACAAACTGTTAGTTACCTATAGAAATGCAATGTCATTTAACCAATGGTTGGCTTTGAACGACCTTGGTACCTTGTACCAAATATCTCGGAGTATGACGTGTCATACTCCTGAAGCATGAAGTGTCACACTTCATGTAACTAGGGTACACTTAGGGCTACGTACCCCGTTACATCCTCCCCCACTTAGGTTCGATTTACCGACCAATCAGAATGAAGAGGTGTTCGTCACAAACTCTCATTCTCAAAGTCGAAAACCATCGACTTGGCCGCGCGAGCGCGGCGGAGGCTCACTTCACAGTTAGAGCCTCGAGCAGCAGTCTGTGCGCTCTTCTTCTAGGTCTTCCACTTCGACCGTTAACCATGCCTGGTGGCACTGCTAAGAGCGGTGCGAAGACACGCTCCAAGGCTGCTGCCGGAAAGGCGCAAGCCAAGAGCACTAAGCCTCACGGCAAAGGCTCGGCACATAAGGAGGCTACTCAGGTGGCCTCCGAGGCGATCGGTTCATCGGGTGACGCGGCTGTGGACAAGCGAGCAGGCAAGCGCCGCAGGCCGTCGCCCTCGGCCTCTCCAGACAACCGTCCGAACCCTCGGTTCGTAGAGCGTGAGTTCGACTCTGGCAGTGAGGGCGAAGCCGAGTCCAAGAGCACGCACGATGCTCCTGCGGGCTCTGCGGGAGGGCACAGCCCGGTGCCCAGCGAGCACAATGATGACAGCGTGCAGTCGCTCGCTAGTGATCAAGGTGATCACAGTCCTAGGACCTCTGTGCGCTCTGAGAGTCCGGCCGTCAAGGCTAAGGACGCTCCCAAAGCCGGTGGCAATGAGGAAGAGAATCCTCGCAAACGTCTCTCGCTTGCCGAGGGTCTTGCGCGTGCTAAGGCCTCCTAAGCCGAAGGCGACAAGCCCTCAAAGAAGCGTAATGCCTCTAAGTCTCCACTCCGCGAGGAGATGGAGACTCGTCGCTCCTATCGGAGTATCTTCGACCCCTCGGATGAAGAGGAGGAAAAGGAGGAAGAAGAGGAAGAGGAGGGTGCTATCGTTGAGCCCCGGGAGGTCTCGAATGACCTCGACCAGCAGCAGGAAGATTTCCAAGCTGCCCAGCGTGTGCGTGGGGGTTCGGTGGCGACACCCGTCAGCCAGGGAGCTGCCATCAACTCAAGAGGGTATTGGCCTCCCGAGGAGAGCTCTGGAGCTGACCTCTTCCTAGAGCTTCTCGTCGCTCCTCGTGGCCTTGTGAGCGGCCACACTTCTAGGGGCATTTACGAACGTGCCCTTGTTCAGAAGGAACAGTTGTTCGTTGACAACTTGGAGGCTGCTCGGTGTGTGCTTCTCGCGCCACACCGCATTCCCCCTTAGGGACTTCACGACTTGTCGTAAGAAGCCCGAGAC